>NC_142387.1:9517660-9730160 GCF_059441005.1 Hippichthys cyanospilos
CGAAATAAATCTCAGCTGTTCAAGTAGGCTTTTCCTAACATTTTTGCTTTCTTTTGTCTCATATGAATCCAACGCATCGTCCTCACGTGTATTTTGGAAAATTTCAAGTGTGCGTGGTGTTTTTTTGTGCCTATCTTGCCACATCACACCATAGCACAAACTCGCAGTTTGAAGAAGGCGATTATTGTCACGGTAAAATCCTGCAACTTCTTCAGTGTTGTGTTGTCTGTTTTATAGTCTTCCTCACCAATTTTCTTTTTCGTCTGTCAAGAGGATCAAATTTTTTTTAACCCGAATCTGAGTCACCCAGTTTTGAGGATCTGTCGATACGGAGTCCTGATTCAATACGGTCTCCATTCGATACTTCGATTTATAAAGGATAGGAAAAAAATAGTATCTTCATTTATTTATTCATTCATTCGTCCATTTATTAATTTAAATGTACCACACCTTATATATAGCAAGTGAACCAGTGGTTTAAACAGAGGAGCCTAAAACATTTAATGTGTTTAATACCGCATTTTCCAGCTAGGTTTCCATGTTGCGTATAGTACACACATTTTTTTTCTTTTTTGAAATATTTTCTTTTGGCAATCTCTGTGTACGATGATGATTTTTTTAAGCCAATTGCCGAGATATATATGATAACCTTTCACCGGTCCAATCAAAAAATGTGGCGATGAGTCTATTTTGATAAGTTATTTACTACTTGTATTAACAAAAATATGTAAATAATATTCATAAAATCAAACATTTCTGTTAATAGTTTCAGTTAAATATGATTGCCGTAGCCAAAACTTATAGAAATGCACAGTTAAAAACATCATTGACCTCTAGAAGGAATTTAATAACAACCGAAATAATTGATGCAACAACTAACTGTAATTAAATTACTTTACAGCATCATGTTATTTTTACAAGAAATTGATGGTACAGCAAACATTCCTACAAGCCTAGAAAATTAACAGTCACATGAGAGCAAATAAAAGATGTCATATTGCCTCTCAAATCCTTCATACAATAAATAAAAATAAAGTAATGGAATCTAGAAATAATCCGTTTTCAAATGTACAGATTAAAATTGCAAAGTGATCAGAAAAATCAGGTACAAAGACCAGAAATATTTTTTACTTTATTTCTAGTTTATTATTTCCGTTGCTTTTCTCACATTTGTAGCTGAACCCAAAGCCAGGACCAGCACCACAATGCGCAGCTCCACCTCCACCACAAGCACCGCCTCTCGCACGCGTCCCGCAGCCCCCAAAAGCGCCACACTTTCCACCACCGCCGGAGCGGCCACAGAGAGGAAGCCAATGGTACCTCGCGCTCCCAGGGCCGCCTCCTCCGCCACAACTAACACCGCGACCAGCACCTCGAGGACCACGGCGCGCCCCGGCACCGCCCCGGCTCCCGATATCCACAATGTGCGCTCCAAGATCGGCTCTACGGACAACATTAAGCACCAGCCGGGGGGTGGAAAGGTATGTTAAATACTTTAATGATTCTCTAAAAAAAAAAATTAACTTTCATTTTATTTTGTTTAGTGGAAAAAAACAACAATTAAGCAATGCCACCGGAGAGGGATGAATGCACTCCCCAAATTTTTGAAAGCGATTCAGTTAGTGGTTTACACAAGGGAAGAGAAAATCTTTGCAAATGTCTTATTTTGATTAAACACCAAAAATAATCAATCTGCTTTAATGGCAGACTACAAAACTCTGCTAACAACTACGACTGAGAGTCATAAAATCAGAATATTTGGGCAATTTTCATTTTAAACAATAGCGCAAAATATTGCTCTTTTTTTTAATATTTTTTTTATAGTTTTGGTAATTGATTACTTGTGGGTTAACCAATTAATTTTGACAGTTGTAATTATTTTAGAAATAAAAGCATTTTGGTTAAGGAGTACTGGTGTATTTACCACTACATACATACAAAAAAAAAGAAATATATATATATATATATATATATTAAAAATACATATTGAGGCCATTGATTTTGCGTGGTGTTGTTCAAATACATTTACAGTACTGCATACTTGTCATTCGCTTTTACCCTTTTTTGACCTCGCTAATTAGTAATCAGTCACTTTGTGGGAAGAAGCACAGTAGCGCAACAGTTTTGTAATTACGTGAAGGGTCATCCTATATATACCTCCATTTCATATGGATATGATAACATTATAATTATAAAAATAACATGTAGGAACACAGTGAGGTTGCGCCAATGAGGTGTTGATCAGATATGGTCCTCCTCCACCCACCTCCTCTTCCTGTGGTTGACCCGGGGTGGGCGTGTCTCCCCAGGTGTCAGCTGCCTCTAAGGGCAGGGTCCCCGCCTCCAAAGAAAAAAGCCAGGTCAAAGTGAGTTCCTTCGCCATCCACCCCGCCATCTTCTTTTCTTCCCTCACTCTGCTCTGATTGACAGTGTTCCTATCTTCTGCCGTATGCTGTATTTTGCACTCTCTTTCTTTGCAGACCGTTATTGTCTCGGTTCTCCGCTTTTTTTAAGTGTCTTTACAGGTTTTAAGTCAAAAAGAATATCGAGAATCATCAGCGAAATTTACTAACCCACTTTTTATTCTTGTTGGATCCTCACAAAAATTCCACTGTTTCAACCTTGGCCCATATGAGTCATGTATGTGAGTCACAACATAAAAAAGCAGTTAAATGACTGTATCCAAATGAGTCTAATCACTATATGAAAGCCAATACAAAAGGAAAAACAAAAAATAGTTAGTGAGCTACTGACCTTACCGCCTCTGCCTGTCCTTTCCCACTTTTGACGGTCACCTTTTATTTACTCTTTCTCTTTCCCCTTTTTCCTCTCTTGTCTTTTCACCTTCCCTGCCCGCTGCTGCTCTCCTGTCCATCTCCGGTTTGCTGTGTCGGCTCCGTGTAGGTTCAAATAGTATCCCAAAAACTGGACTTCAGTCACGTCGGCGCGCGCTTGGGCTCCAAGGACAATATGAAGCATGTTCCTGGTGGAGGGAATGTAAGTACAGAGTTTAGAGGGGCAGAGAAATTGATAAAGTCATTAGAAGACATCTTATGGAGTGTGCTGTACACTGATAGTGGCGAACACCGACAACTTTGAAGCCTTTCCACAAAATGCAGCACTTGATAAGTCAAGTGTAGCCAACAAATAAAAGCGAGGTGTCCCAATCAAAGGGGTCATCTTAACACAGTTCAGCAATAGGTTGCTTCATGTTCCAATTCATTTGCTCTTTATTTGAAAAGAAAAGGAAAGCCCTTTTCTTAATCTATGGCCATGCATCTCTCATCGTATTCAAAATAAAAGGCCAAATGAATCAGGTTTTTGTTGTTGTTGTTGTTGTTTCAACTTTGCGTTGTCAGCCCTCAACAAAAGAGACTAGAGTGAAAGAACACAAAACGGAGTCATCACCGTAATTCCCCAAATATAAAATGCAGTTGTGTATAAGACGCACACTTAATTTTCGTGTATGAGATGCACCAACACTTGAAACAAAAATGTGTGTCTTATAGTTGGGGAATTATGGTGTGTATTTTTTTTTCTTTTTTTAAGAAGTTTTCCTAGTCAGAACAAACGATTTTGACCAGTGCTGGGCTCCTCTGGCTTTTTTTTTCCCCCTTCCTAAAGTGAGAACCGTGGCGATTCTGGAATTTGCCTTCAGGGATTTAATTTGTGTCCCAAACTTGATCGGGACCTTCCTTAGTTGACCTTTGGGACTACAATGATGCCTTTAGCTGCTTCATACTATCAACACTAACATCAACCTTCTCCCACTTTCTGTGTAAACGTGATCATTAATAATACATGTCTTTAAATGAGAATAATTCTAAATACACCCCCCCCAAAAATATCTTTACAAAATGCTGACAATTAAAATGTCTTGTGTAATATTTAATAGGTGCAGATTCTCAACAAGAAGGTCGATCTAAGTAAAGTGACGTCAAAGTGCGGCTCCAAGGACAACATCAAGCATAAGCCTGGTGAGCCACAAATGGTTCTTTTCAAAAGAAATATCAAGGGGAAGCTTTGTTGGCTTTGAACAAAATGTATAATCCCCATTGTTGTGGAATATCCTCAGTCATTACGCGTTTGTGCTGCAGGTGGTGGCGACATTAAGATTGAGTCTCACAAAATCAACTTTAGGGAAAAAGCGCAGTCCAAAGTGGGTTCTATGGACAATGTGAGCCATTCACCTGGTGGAGGAAGTGTCAAAGTGAGTATACAAATGCAACCTTTACGGTTCAACTTTGACCTTCTTTAAACTTTGAATGTACATTTTCAACTTTTCTTGCTTTTTTAATATATTTTTTTTTAATCCATGAATGGACATATACCTTTATTTACCGGCTCAATCAGAATGATTTATAAATTCCTTATCAATGCTGTTCATATTTTGACATATTGCGACATTGTTATTCGGTTTTGTCAAAAATTGAGTTTCTCTTTTGCCTGATTTACTACACATTCATCTGAGTTGTAATCAGCAACAATTAGCCATTTAATGAATAATTGTGGAATATTCATATCATTACAGCTGCCACTCATCATAGCGTTATTGTTATTGGTCCACTTACTGTTATAAACTTTGTTTCCTCATATCTACCTCTCATTTTAATAGTGCATACTTATATGGTGTTGAGTTGCTTTTCCCCTGCAAAAAAATAGACATCAGAATACAAACATTTTTTTAAGCAAGCACGTGCAAATAACACTTGATAATCATAAGATCAAGTTATAAAATGACCTGTTGGTTATCATGTTATTTAACCTGTCCCCTCAGCCTACAACAGTTCATGTGCGCGTCATTATCACTGCATGATCATGTATTTTGTACTTTGTTTTTTTCTCACGTTGTCATCAACACATTTTTGGAGTCTCGTCCTGCACGCTCACGCACAGTCAAAAGCTAAGAATAGGCATTTTGGGCTATTTTCAGACATTATTTGAAATCTATTTTTGCAATGTTTTGTGATATCATAGGTTCATTATATGTGATTATATAATATGATGCTTGAATGACCTTTCTGTCTCCACTTCACCTATAATTTCAAAAATGAGGAAAATTAGCCACAGAGTTATGGGGTCGCTATAAATAAGTAGTTTGTTTTTATCGTTGTTATTATAGTTTTATATTATTGCTTGATGCCATAGTATAGAGTCTGTAAAATAAAATATTTAAATCATCAAGTCATCGTTTACAGCTATTGTTTATCTTGAAATTGTCCAGATCTTCTGATTTCAGCTTCTGAGCACTGATTATTCACTGATTCCTTTCATGAAAGTAGATTTTAAGATTGTTTTTTGTGTTTAAACAAAATGTTTAAAATGCAAAAGTCTACTTTTACCTTAGAAAACGATGACCGAACAAGTAAGAGAATGTGTTTTTAAAAAGTTTGGCAAGTACAACATTCATTGCTTCATTGTTGTTGCTGTTTTTTACGAAACAATAAGAATAATAAAAATAGGTAATTGGATTTGCAATACACGTTCATGCAAAATGAAATGCTATCAGATAATTGGATTATTCAATTAAATAATTGGAATAAAAATTGATTCTAAAGATATTTTATCATGATTATACCTAAAATTAAATAACACCAGAGCGATAATACTTTGGGTTGGGATAAAGTCAATGAACCGAGGAATTATTTTGCACCTCTCCCCATCTATAATTTGTCTTATTTACAATTCATTTTTGTACTGAGGAATTATTTTGCACTTCTCCCCATCTATAATTTGTCTTATTTACAATTCATTTTTGTTCAGTTTGTATCCTATTCTTTATTTAGTTTCGACTGTTCTTGTCCATCCTTCACCAGTGCGGTCTGGCTCCAGATCCGTTCAAGTTTTTCAAAAGACACCAACGTCTGCTTGGACGATTTGATACATCTCCTATCTTTCCTCTGTTGGGAAACTGATGGCATTTTGCCAGTGCGGGAAAATAGGATTTGGAGCCAGGTTTTCCCATCCCCATTGGAATGACACACCCTGCTATGTGTTTCTAGGCTGAGGGGCCCCAGGAGGCAGGGGAGGGTGCGGGGACACCGTCCCTAGCCCTCGGCCCAGAGTCTGGGCAGGTGGGGAGCCCTGCTGCCCATGAGAATGGGCTGAAGGATGCGGCCCCCTGTGATAGCGAGGGGCTCCAGGAGCCCCAGGCGCTGGTTGCCCACATCCCAGAGACAAGTAAGTCAGACGCCAAATTTCGCTTTGGAAGGTGATTGCAGATGCAATCTGCTCTGATTTGGGGGTTTGCTAACTCTGAGGTCCTGGCGGTACACATTGCAATATCTACCATCATTGTGTGTTTGGGAAGGGACGAGATTTTCGTGGTGAGGAGGCCAGCCAACGCTTCAAAATAAACATTATCATACCAAATCTTGTATGGAAACGAACGCCTTGTTATGCTTTTATTTTGAAGTTCTTGGTGGAAGCAGAACTTGGAGTAGTAGGATAACTTTTCAGAGACAGTTTAATCCTTGTGGCATTGTTACAAATTATGGAAATTTCATTGATTTTTTTTTTTTATGACATCATAAAAGAATCAGTGGAGGAGAAAAACACTAGGGTGCTGAAATTTCCAGCAGATGATTAAAACGTAAAAATTCAAAATGCAACGATTCTGACATTTCTATCTGATTGTAGCTGGGCATGCAAGATTTTGTGTACAAAAATATTCAGTCCAAATTTTGGACCATATAAAACCATTATAACTAGATATTTTGAGATGCAATTTAACAGATTTTATTACATTGATTTTCCTGCGAGTTTTGCAACATACCGTTGAGCGGCGGTCAAACTATGTCAGCAAACTGAAAATTATTTTCAAAAATAACATTTTGATCATTAATAGGTGGAAATGTGTTATTTGGTCTTGTGTATTTATAATTGGTTTTCACTATCAAAAAACAAAAAAAATGTCGTTTCTGTTTTTATCCAGATGCCAAAAACTGCATATCTTTGTTTTATGCTTCCGGTGGCAGTCGCACATAGCTGATCACACCCAATATGTTTTGACTTCTTATTTTTCAGGCATTTAATTCTGCTGTCCCTCTGTCCTCCTCATCTCATTCCCCCTCCCCTTTCTTGTCAAACTCCTCCTCCTTTTTCTTTCCAACATTTCTGCCGCAGATTGAGTTTTTCAAGCTCAACTTCCGCGAGAAGGCTCGCTCTCGCACGGACCACGGCGCCGACATCATCACCTGCTCGTCCTGATGACAACAGAGCCCCCCCCCAGCCCCCCACCCAGGTTCCTTTTGTAGTGTGCGCCACAACCCATATCCGTACAGTGTCTAAGATGGCCTCAATAACCAACACTCTCATATCGCGACTTAAGTGTAACAACTCATTTGTTTCCTTCCACTTTCACTCTAGCTTAGAAAAATAAACAAGCTGGCATAGCGTACACACACACGGGAAAAAAAACAACATTTTAGACTGTTTAACTCTCTTTGTGATAGTGTTATGAGTGGCAACCCTAAAAAGTAGCTTTTGATGGGGTCCTTTCTAATCGCGTTGATTACCTCTTACCTTTTTATTTCTAACATGGCTTATTTATTTGTTATTTGAAGTTTCTTGACATAGATGCAACATTAGGTCTCAGAGTCCTGGTTCACTTTTTTTTTTTTTTTTAAACGAAAAGCACACGTTATTTGGCATCTTTTTTTAAATTAGGGCACAAAGCGAAGGTGAAATATCGAAGGCGTTAAGAGGAAAGTGTCGTTTCTGGATATATTTTAGGGTTGCGGTAGTTGGGAGTTTTATGATAGCAATTCGCAGGGGGATGAGGAAGGTTGTTGCGAGACGTACGTGCCTCTGATGACTACGTTTTTTGTAAACTGCAGTAATCCAAGAAGTAGCCTGAATGTGCTGTCTAAACCGGCGGAAATAGCAGCATGTAATTTCATTTGAATCCACAGCTAAATGCATTAAGACTCAAAAGCTTTACTTTCTATTTTTTCCTCGGTGAGGGACACAAAGGAGTAGTAGATTCGGTTTTACATTTTTAGTTCCAGGATTAAATTGGACTACTTCAGACAAACGGGAGACTTAAAACAAGTGGCGCCATGTTTTGAGTAGAACACGTATTAGCTCTTAATTCTGAGTAATTTTTTTTGTGTTTATTGGTTTATTAGCTTCTTTTGCTGTCCTCGAAATGAGCAAGCCCTCGCTGCAGTTTTAATAATAGTATTTGGTCATTTGTTGCGTTGAGTTTATATTTTTGTCCACTTGGGGGCAGTAAAAGCCCTAAAATTCATCCATCAAACATGGGTAGCAAGCACCTATTGCCTGTCTGGTTTACTTACAGTAATACGAGGAATTAATTCCATTATTTTTTGGTAACCGTTCAGGTCCACCGCAAATCCATCTCGAATTCGTTTAGATTTCAAATACTTTTGTTCCATGCAAAGTGTTGGGAGCTAACAAACGTTGTAACATGTTATTCATGTTTAAGCAGCATTTTAATCATTGTAATTGTTATACATTGAAGTTAACCACTGTTAATAATTGAAGTACTCAATGTGCACTCAAATGTGACTTGTTTTTTTGCTACAAATGTGTGTAAGTTCAGTTTCTGATTGTCATTTGTTTTCTTCTTAGCCATTGCAAAAAAAATAAAAAAAAATTAGTGTGATAATGGCTCAAAGGATATAGTTTTGAGCAATTTTAGTGGCATTAACCTCCCCCCCAAATAAATAAAATTAAAACTGTTGAATTGACGATACTTGTCTTTGGGATTAAAAAGGGATTTGTCACCAAAAAAAGATATATATTGAAAGTTTTAAAAATATCTTAAATTTTGTGCCAAAGGTGAATCCATTCATCTAAACACTCCTGGATTTTGTTTTGAAAATAATCCCTTGAATGTTTGGCACAAACTCTGCAATTTAACTCTTGGATATACATATATATATATATATATATATATATATATATATATATATATATATATATATATATATATATATATATATATATATATAAAGTGGACTCGCTCAATTTTCAACAGGTTTACCAAAAATGTGTTATTTTCTTGATGATATGGACAAACATTAGCAAACAAATTAACACACATCAGAACGTTTCCTTTCTAAGTTTTAAAAACAGTTCCATTCATTTGGAACAGATTTCCCCCTCCATATTTTAGCATTGCCTGTACCCCGATTGTTCATTTGTTTGGACGGATGTTTTTGTTTTGGCTACATGCTATTATGAGACTGCACACAGATGTATATAGGTATTTTATTGCTGATGCTCTCTCAGAAAAAAAAAAAGAAACGAACAACACCAACAGCAATGGTCGACTCGTACCTTGGTTTCCAAATGGGAAGGATGCTTTATCGTAACAGTTTAAACGATTTATTCGGCGGAATTTACTGTTATAAAATGTTAAGCCTTTTTCTTTTGAAAGGGGCCCTCGAAGTGAAAGAATGTCTTAGACATATTGATCGACTTTTTTTTTTTTTAATGTATTTATCATTGTGTTCCTGTAACCTCACAGCCGGCATGCTCTCATGGTTGAAGATATTAAAAAATGAATCATAATTTATTCACAAACGTTAGAATAGGGATGGGCATGTTACTATTATAATTGTGTTAAATGAGTTTTAGTTTTTGGTTTCACAGTTTAGCAACCAATATTGAAGTTTAAAAGAAGTCAAAATGTGGTTTTTGGGGTGTCATTTGTTAGTTAAAAAAAAAAAAAAAGCTAAATGACAAAGTTGGGGAAAATGCCCATCCCTATTGCGCAACAATTTGACCTCAACAGATTGAATGGATTACATATCAGATAACCATGTAGCGTTCCAATTTGAAATCAGTTCATGGTTCAAACCAACTAACTTAGCTGTGTAGGTTTGGCTTGTGCAAAAAAAAGCTGCCGTGATTGAGTGCAAACCTAATAGCTCCTAAATAGCTGTCGTAAACCTGCAGAGCATGTTGACAAAATAATAGGATGTGTTCAGTAGACGTACTTCATGTCATTGACAGAACCTCCTTGTTTTTGTGTCGCTTACTTTTTTTTCTGTTTATTTGAATTTTTTCTGGTTTGGAAAAATAAAAGTGTTTATTGTGACTAGCTGTTAATTAGTGATGTGACAATTAAACATTAAATGAAAATGGTAGTGTCTATTTTTGTCCATTTTTTTTTTTTTTTAGAGTACACGGCGCAGTATAGAGAATTTTTTTTTTCGGGATAAAAAAAGATCTGGAATGGTTGAATTAGTTAACTACTGGTGAGATTTTAAAACTTGATTTCTAGGTGGGATTGTTTTTTTTTTGTCATGTTGGTCGTGTTGTACAATGGCAAAATGGGATCAAGTGAGTTTGAAATCCACTTTTTGTGGTGCTTGATATTTATTTGAAATGCATGTGGACATAAATATTGTATAAAAACAGGAATAGAAGAGACGCACATGCCGTCTGGAAATGTGTACTGGTGATGGCGCCAAAGGTTTGAAGATAGCCGACTCCAAGAGGCAAATTAATGGGTCTTGTGAGTACCTACCAAACTACACAAAGTGTCCACATAAACACTGTGCAAAATATTTATTGCATTAACTGTGATTTATATGCTGAACTCATCCAGGTGAGTTGCTCACAAAAGGAGGGGGCAGCCATAACCTGCACCAAATCTAGACCACCATGGAGACTCCACACACACCAGCCCAAATTGACATCAATTCCAACGCAAAGTAGGTGAATTTGTCCTTAAAACAGGAGGAAGGTTTAGGTGCCACAGCTGAGTAACCCATGGCCACCCCAAGGAAGAAGATGCCACCACAGGAAGGTGCAAAGGGCTGAGGGTTGGAACAAAGTCCTCGAAGTGGGGAGAAGGTTCTGACAGCGGGTAGCGCCAGGAGGGCAGCGTACAGTCTGTGAGGAGGAGAAAGGAGCCTCGCTCCCTAAGGGTGCACACCACAAATCCATTGTCAAGAAGAGAGATGCTCGAATGCATGGCTTGCACTGGAACTGAAATGAGAAGTTTCAATTACATTTCGGGTGGTATTCTTTCGCAGGTTTGAAGGAATTAAGGATTACTGAAATGCAGTGTGGGCATGTTTGAAATCAATCACTGCAAGTTAAGTCCACACGCATGAAAGATCCATTTTTATTTGGCTGGTTGTTATTCACTCTTTTTGATTCATATTACAGCACTTAAATTGTTGTGAAGGTTGTTTTATAAATCAATCACATTCAAAGGAAAAGGAATGGATTAAACAAGAGTAATGTACATAGCATTAAAAGCACTTAAATTGTTAGCTTGTCCACTTGTATAGCCATTTTCAGCATTAAAAAGTAAATTATTCTCAATAAATAATTGGATGAGCAAATTGTTTTTCATGTTCAATTAGTAAATTTTAAAATGTTTCTACTTGGATTCAACTGAAAATGGCAACACTGTGCTGAAGGCTCAGGTAATGACCAATCACGGCTCAGCTTGTGAATGTCACCTGACCGACAGGGCAGCCGTGATTGGTCGTTACTCGAGTCGTGAGCATAGGTGATGTCGTTTTCAGTAGACTAAGAATGGGAAAGTGTTTTGAAATGTACTTATGATTTTTTTTTTAAAACACCTAATCCAAGTGTTTTTTTTTTTTTTGTTTTTTTTTTTTTTGCCGAAAATGGCAAAATAAGTTGTCTCCCTTTTATTGTGATCTTTCCAGAGTACGCGGAACATGTCAGCTCTGAATGCCATACATGGACGCTAGAGGTCGCCCGACGCTGCTCTTGTCATAAGCTAAAACACCGAACTTTCTACAGTTAAACCAAACAGTACTGTACAAATAGTGTGTCTCATCTAGTGGTCAATTGTGGAATTGCACCGTACTCATAAGAATATGAACTGAACACAAAAAAAGAACCCAGAGGATCTAGGTTTGGTATGGGTCTCTTAACTTTGGTGCTGTTATAGTCAGCCTTTTTTCAATTCTAACCAACATTGATGCCACATACTCAGTTTAGAGTCTTCAATTAACCTAGCATGCATGTATTTGCACAGTGGGAGGCAGCATGAGCACCTGAGCAGGTCTGCAAACAATACCAGGGATTTCTCAATTTCTGCTAACCAATCCGACACTATGTCGCTCGCTCCTAAATGAATAATCCTTGTAATAAAAGCCCTAAATGATGTCAAAGCCTTCGTCACACCCTTACATCATACGCCATCACAGACTTTGAGGCTTTGTTACGCCATCGCTTAATATTGAACAAACCTGCTGTTACGGCGCTTGCAATATTTCATGTTAGGGATACCTTCAAGGTTACAGTCCATGTTAAAATGGTTTTCTCACATACACCAAGCATATTTCCACACTTCTCTATATTCCGACAGGTGATTATGTTTGTCCATTTTGAGCACAAACCTCAGATGCTGCAATCATACCATTCATTCTATGTACGTTTCCCACAGTGCACCTGACCACCTGCTTTGAATGAAGTTTATTAACTCCATCTTCCAGACATCAAGCTTTTGCTTGTTGCTAAATTCATTCATCTTCACAGGTATGATTTGCACCTCTGATAGTGTAGATAGTTACAATCGATCAGTTATTTTTGTAGTATTTTTTAAACGGATCCATTTTGTAATATATGCGCAAATTTCACAGAAAAATGAATTTATGAGAGCTAGTAAAAACATGTGCTAAACAGGTGACTCCAGAGATGCCGTTCCTAAAAAAAGCTCGACTAAACTTGCCCCGCTCAACAGTATCTGATAACAAAGCCAAGAAATCGGGGCTTCGTGGAACGATATATGCGGTCAATGGAGATAACTACACTGGGGAGTGGCTGAATAATAAAAAACACGGTGAGTTTTGGGTGTTTTTTTTGCCCCTAAATTGCTTGCCTATGTGCCGTGTTCGCTGTGTCAATTGTTGATTCTCGATTGTTAAAGGTTGGGGAACCCAAGAATGGAAGTCTACTGGTGCACTTTACAATGGCGAGTGGAAATTTGGGAAACACGATGGATATGGCATCTTTAGTATCCTCCGACCAGACACAAAGATGTATGTGACGCAGTACTGTGGAGAATGGAAAAATGGAATGAAACACGTATGTCTTTTTATGAGTCACGCATTCCATATCTCACCCGCGAAATATACAGTATCGTTATTCGTTATCCAATTTTTTCACATTCGGTTATGGTGTGAAAAAATTGACGAATGCCTCTCAAAGTATTTCCCATGTGCTCACACAGAACATTTAGGCGTTTGAGTTAGCCCGGTTTGTTCAAAAGTGATCAGTAGGAACGGCGACTGCCAAGCTTTCAGCATCAACGTGTGCATTATCATTTTGAAAAGTAATCTGAATGCTCGCCAATCAATATGAGGTACATTAGCTAGCGGATAAATATAGCTAGACGCTACAGTGTAAGAGTAATTACTGTATTTTCTGCGCTATAAGGCACACATGAAAGCCTTACGCTGCCTTGTAATCAGGTGCACCTCATACAGCGCATAAACCATGAGTTTGGGGGGGAAAGAATTTCAGTTCGAAATGTGTTTTTTTACAATTACAATTTTTATAACACCCTGTTTGAAATGTATGTAGGGACAAGGCGTAATTAACGCAAGTTATCGTCATGAGAAAGTGCTTTATAAAAAAAAAAAAAAATCCAGAATTTTTTTAAATCAACTAAACAGTATCTGTAATAACTTAATGCATCTTTGCATTGATCTAAACAGTCTTTTAATGTAATAAAGGGGTATTATTTCTTTCCACTCTCTTTCCACTAATCATCATTATTCTTCATTTCTGATTGTTTTGTTGGCATTACCGTCAGTGCAGCTCCATCCAGTGGATGCATAGCGCAATTACAGCAACTACTGTAGCTTCTATGTGTTTTATAATCCAGGTGCGCCTTGTGGTGCGGAAAATACAATACTTTTTTTAACACCCTTAATTGGCGATTGAACGTGATTTCAGAACGACGTTGGTATATGTCGGGACTCTGGGAACCTACGGTTGGTGATGGGCTAGTGGCAAATCAACAATACAAAGACAAGTCAAGTGAATAATAAATCGCGGCGACGTGTTTCCGGGAGCAACTTCAAAATAAAAGCATACCAAGGCATTCATGTCTGCATTTAATTTGGTAATATTTGTTAAATTGATCTTAAACTTTCTTGTTGAGGTTTTAACCATGCCGTAAGATTATTCACTCGTTCAATTCCAAGTCCATATTTATATATCGTTGCTACAGATTTCAGACATTCAATCACAGGTACTGATTTGCAGAATAACTGGCGTAAACTCATTAAATACCAGCCATTTTCTTTGTAAATAAATACATTGATAAAATATCTGGGGTTGGACTGTTGAAAGAGACGTAAAAATACGTCTTTGGGATTGAATGATTGAAAGTCTTGGTCGGAATGAATTAAAAACAAAACAAAGGAATCTGAGATTGGAATCTTGAAACTAGAAATTTAAAAATCAGTCAATTGTTCTCCAAATGGGTAAGCAAGTGTGTCCCATGTGCACGCACTACAGTATTCAGTATTTGGTTATTTCACCCCGAGCTTTCTCGCTTTTAATGGTTGATTCCACCATGGTGTAAATGACTCGTTTTTCTCTCTGAATCTCTGCAGGGACACGGTTCCTTCTTCGATACCCATGCAACTTATGAGGGAGAGTGGAGCGAGGACAATCGCAGTGGTTGGGGGAGACTCACCTATAAATGTGGTGATCTTTATGAGGGGGAGTGGCTATGGGATAAGGAAGATGGAACGGGTGTAATACAGTTTGGTAAGTGGTTTTTTTTTTTGTTTTTTTTAAATCACAGGTGTCGAACTCCAGTCCTCGAGGGCCGATATCCTACATGTTTTCAAACCTTTTCCCTCAAAAACACCTGATTCAAATGATTGGGATCATTTTGAAGCTCCTGCAGAGCTTGCTAATGAGCTAATCATTTGAATCAGGTGTGTTGGGGAAAGAAAACCGAAAAACATGCAGGATGCCGGCCCTCGAGGACTGGAGTTCGACACCTATGTTTTAATTCATCACGGGCACATGGGTTTAAAGATCCAATTTAAAAAATTGTCTTTGCAGCCAATGGGAACTGGTATGAAGGATCTTGGAAGGGCGGCAAGAAAAACGGTCACGGAAAGTTCTACTATGCCGATAAAGGTCTCATTTATGAAGGTCTATGGGTAGACGGCGATGCAAAATGCGGGACTCTGTCCGATTATGGCAGGGAAACAGCGCTGTACCCGACCAAGTATCCAATTCCACAGGTAACATGTTGCGCTGCATTATCCATTATTGAAAGGTGCATTGTTGCAAAGTAGTGACTAGAAACCAAGAATTTTATTTTTTTTTAACTTTAGGTAACACTAGTGGATATGCAAATGGTGTTAACGGAAGCCGAGTCAGTATACGCTGATGAAAGCTGAAGTGAAACGAGGAAACATCATTTTGTCCTCGCTCCAGCCAAGTTTTCTTCTGTGTGAATTCATAAAACTTTTTACCGACAAGAACTTAAAATTTGCCTTTTCGTATATGAACAATTACCTGAAATGACTCTGTTTGTGGCAGCATTTTGGTCCATTTACAAGCAAGTATTTGGGGTTAGTTCTTTCTTCAAATTCCTCCCGCAATTGAGTCATGTTTACACCAAAAAAGACCCATAAAGATGAAATAAATGCACTAATATCCAGAGATTGACCCGTCCTTAAGCTGTTACAGCACATGAATTTCTTGGTCTGAAATAGTTTAATTGCGTAAAGCAGGTGCAAACCAAAAATGTTGGAAAAGAACCTCAAAGCTTGCCAGAGTGCCAAAATTTTGGCATAGCCATAAAAATTCCAAGTAGTTAAACCAGATAGTATGACAAATTGGAGAAGTTTCACTAACAATTTCGGAATAAATCTTCAGGCTAAATTAGAAAACATACAAAATGCAAATACCTGGTACACATGTTTATTTAATTTAGTTATTTACTCTTGCTAAACAAATCTTGGGACCAAAAACTGATGTGGCTCACAGCAAATGTAAAAAAAAAAAAAAAAAAAAAAAAAAAAAAAAAAAAAACCTGGGTCATCCTTTGTTTACCAGGCCTATACATATATATATATATATATATATATATATATATATATATATATATATATATATATTTGTCATTCAAAGTGGTTTGTGCCAAGTGAATGATTTAGCCTCCGAAATTTTTTTTCTGAAAACAGGCCACGAGGTCATCAGCGCTAATTTGTTTTATACACGACGACCCCTATAATCCAGAGAAACATTTCAAGACTCGCTTACCAGCATGAATTTCACAAATGTCCATGTTTTTACATTCGTATAGCAAGAATTTCTTCCACAACCGTACCGAGACTTTCCGTTCGTGTGGCAACGATTTCTTCTACAACAGTACAAAAAACTTTCTATGTAATTCTAAAATATATATAACGGTATATAGTCGGAACACATATATATCTCTATATAAATTCTAAAATACAATTCTGACAAATATTCACAGCAGTTTGGCGCAAATGTGAGCCAGCACAGTGCAGTTTTGCTATACCCCCAAGTTAGGTACAATATGTGATCTTCTGACAGCAGAGCAGGTCAAGTATTATGGAAAGACAGTTTTGGTTTCAACCCGGCTTCCTCGTCGGTCCTGTCCCAATCACGAACCACTCGTGGCTCGGCGGCGCGTCAACGAGATGGCCGTCTTCCTTCCTCGGCATCCTCCAATAGCAGCATTTTTTTAAAGTAAATGAATAAAATAGAATTTACGGTCCAGGCGGCCCCTCGGATAACCTCAAGGGCCATTGTGGTGACACATTTCTTTCCAGGTTTTCAACTCCTCCTTCAGAGCCTTGTTTTGATTTTCAAGTTTGGCCACGCGTTCCTCCAAGCCTTGCACGTAAGCCTTTCTCCGCCTCCTGTATTCCCGAGCGGCTTCCCTGCAAAGGTAGCGAATGTGTTTAGACCGGGAAACGGGTAACCGATAACTTCATTTCTCGTTTGCCTGTTTTTCATCAAGCTGCGTTCCGATTGGTTGCGGGGACCGCTGCCTTGCGCCACGCCCTGCGGGAGGATGGAGTTGGCGTATTGCAGCTGCGTGGCTGTCATGTCTCCTGCCAAACCAGCAAATGTTAAAATTGCGAGCGAAAAAGAGAGAAAAACATGCATTGCAAGTCAGGGAATTTCGTTTCAAGTCCAGTCGAGTCACCTTTTTATGCCGTCTTACGGGAACTATCCAGTCTCGATCGAGGCGACGCGACATCCGATTTTATTTCATCTAAAGTGCAAGTAACGCACTCCCGATTCGCCTCGGGGAATTCGAAACGTAGTTTTTACCGACTCGTTCACTGCCATTGACGACTATACACGTTACAGATTTATTTTTACTGAGCGTGCATCGAATAAACTCGCGCACTCACTGCCGTTGACGGCTATATACGTCGGACTTCTATTTTAAATCGGCTGGCAGTGATGTTTCCTTCCTTTTAAAAGCCGTGTTTTAAATTTAGATTTACTTTCTAACAAACGTACTCCCGTTTCAAAGCCCATCTCTATTTTTGGATTTCAAAGCATATTTCGTAAGCGCCTATCCTCATTAAGATCGCGCCGAGCTGGAGCCCATCCCAGTCGAGGGGAGGGAGAGGCGGGGAACCCTCAGTCAGGCCCGAATGGAGATTCAAACCCAGAACATAGGTGGATGTGCCGTTAAAGCAGTTCAGTATTTGTACCTGCAAGCGGTTGAGCAAATTGCATCTGCAGGTTATCCTGCCGCTCTGTGCAGTATGGAATGGGCAGAGATTGTGTTGGTTGTGTACTTGGCATAGCCATTGTTGCCACCGTCTGTGCTCCCTCATTCTGATAACAGAAAGGACCTCCTTTAAAATGAAAGAAAAGTGTGTCATTTTTTTTCACACAATATTTTAGTTGACATCTTGGTCGGGCATTTAAAAACAAATGCATCCGAGATGTTGCTCTGACACAGAAAATTAAGAGTTATTCTCCACTTTGTTACAAATCTGCGTGATAGCTTTCTTGGTGTGGTTGTTTACAATGGCAGTGATGTCATTGGGGTCACCGTCACTTTAAGTCAGATATTTGAGGTCTTTAAAAAGAATTGTCCTGTGGCGTATGACAATCCCCAATCGGACGGAAAAGGTTTGGGGCCGACAATTCGTCGCAAAATGTAGGAAAACTCTCCCAAGTCGTTCACCTCAGTAAAAATGACAAAGGACTAGCTAGCCACCAGATAAAGCTAGTTAGCAAAGCAAGCAAGTCGCTTGCCCAAAAAGCAACTCAAATTTTCAAGGCAACTAACCTCATAAAAATCATGTTGGGCAATTGAATGTAATTTCCAGTTTCAGTTCAGTTGGTGATACACACTGTAGCTTTTGCAACCCCACCACCCAAAAAAAAAAAAACCTCTGTCCCTTCAAAAACAAAAAAGTCTTTTGGAGCTTGAAGCAAGGTCAATCATGCTAAAGTCAGTCATTGGTATTTTAACGTTAAATTCCTTACCCAAATAACTTTTTTTCAGTGAGTGTCCATGTCCCCTGAATTCCTGAGTCCAACCTTCATGACAACTGATGATGGAAATTACCTTGTATGGGAGGGAAATAGTTATTTGGATGATTCCACATGTTCTGATAGTAGCCAAAGGCATTGGATTCGGGAGCAAGCGTCTGCGGGTTGATCGTCGTCATGGCTGTCAGCGTCTGTGTCCCCTCGGTGTTTAAAGCGTGAGATTGAGGAGGCTGAAAAAGAAAAGACAGTCTTTGGAAAAGCAATTCAGGCTAAAACCCAAGTCACTTCCGTGCCTCCAGCCGACTTCCAAGAACTAATTTCAGTTCCAAATGCTTTCATAGTCTTGGAATAATATATCCCCGCCCCCTCTACCCCTGGAACAGGTTCAAGACATCCTGTGCCGGATGTAGCAAAGAAAACTCAGAACATAACTGACCATGCTTGCTTTATGGATTTTTTGTTCTTTTTTTAGTATACTTGGAAGAGAATGAAAATAATGCTGTATTACTGGTTTGTTATAAAACAACAACACAGTCGTTAAATAGAAATTGCTCAACTGCGTTTTGAAAGACGCTTAAAAAAAAACGTGGTATCCAATGTAAAGCGCTTTGCAAGCGGCTTTGGTTGTAAATTTGATTTACTGTAAAACAAAACAGAAGACTCAGTCTTGCAATAGCTTTGATAAATCTGAAAGCTTTGATAAAAATCTTGAACCTTTGCTGGGTTTCCAATACACTTTGCTACATATATAAAATTTTAATTTTGGTCCGAGCGAACCCTAAATCATTACCGATATGAATGAGTTCTCAACTGTTTCAACTCTCAAAAAAATAGGGAAAAAATGTTCACTGGCTGATTATCCAATATTCTTTATGTAGTCAATTTTTTGACCGTCGGGATACTTTAAAAGTGGTCATTAGCCATAACGGAGTTCAGACCAAAACATAATAACAACAACAATGAAGTCAGCGACCAAAAAAAAAAAAAAAAAAGGTCTGCTGTTTTTTTTGCATTGACATTTTGGGTGCTGAGTTTTACAATATTAGATTTAATGTCCTTTATTTTATGTATCACAATATACACACACGTGCATATATGCACACACACACACACACACACACACACACACGTTGCAATTATAATTTATCAAGGCAGTAAACAAATTATGTCTGATCAAAAATCCTACCTTGACAGAAAGCCCGACTTTGTGCCAATAAAGCGGGGCTTTATAATCTTTTTTTTTTTTTTTTGCTATAGTTCTGACTACCTCTATAGTCGGGTGGAGCCTGGTAGAACGGCTCTTGGCTTAGATCATCAAAACTCGATGTTGCCTCTTGACTCGAGCTCATTGATCATAGGTGGAAAAGGGATGCTGTTGCGCTTTCGCTAAGGATTTATGGAATCTAATTAGTGGCGAAAAAAATCTGTATACTTTTGTCTTCAAACGAGAAACTCCAGGAATCAAATGAAACGTTTCGATTTGGAACGAAAAACGTCTGGATTTAAAAAGAAAACTTTTGCGTTCAAAGGAAAAACACATCGGACTTTTACTTTAGACTTAAACTTGACGAGTAGGCGGAGTTTATGAGGAAGGCTTCTCATTGGCTGCATTGTTTCGGAAGGCATTCTCTTGTGCAAACGGAAGTTATTCCTACCTGCTAATGACTTGAACCTAAACGCGGGAAGCCGACGCCAAATGGTAAAATTATGTGGCTAACATGTTAGAAACACAGCCACTTGTTTAGCATCATATTAACAAATAGAGGATGATCTGATTGTATTCGCCGACTGAATAAAATCACACGCTTGCTTGTGACTGATACATCTTAAAAAGTGGAACGTTCCCGTTGTGCCAAGATTTATAAATGCATATTTCAAGTGTAACACACACATTCAGTATTTTTGTGCCAAGATTTATATATGCATATTTCAAGTGTAAGACACACATTTGACTACATTTTATTTATATATTTTTTAATGAAACTGTCGTATCCACGAGGCGGTAAACATTTATTCTAATCAAACAGTAAGAGTCTCATCTATTTTTAATCATGGGACGAAAATACTTCCCGTGAGCGGCATTGTGAACCGGAAATAACGTTATTGGAGCCGCTTGCTAACGATACAGTGCACTGGCGGCTTTGCATAGATTCATGTCATGATTTTAATTTGCCATCACATTCCGTTGGCTGACTTTTGTTTGTTCAAAACCATCTTCAGAGTGTTTGGATCAAGCAACTCCTCGGTGCTCGAAGCCATAAGCGAGGTCTGTCAGCTGAGTTGTCCGAGGCTAATTCATCACAGTTCTACCAAGGTACTTGCACTGTTATCTTAAAGCTGTGACAATTCTTTGATGTTTCATACACTTTTAAGCTACCAAATCCAAATTCCAAATAAAGGCCATGTATGAGTTGGGCATGTTTTGTTTTTTTTTCATCTATGATCAGAAGTTGGGAAGTGTACTTAAAAATTGTATTGTACTGTAAATACCTACGTTTGGCCTCCCATACTTGAGACTAAATAAAAGGGCTCATAGAATGAATGAATAATGAGGGTTTTTTCGTTACTGACATGTCTAACCAGGAAGTCAAACGTCTCATAACTCTCTCAACGTGGCATTGTTTGAAAGCAGACAGCCATGATGAAACAACAGAGGCAAAGTGAATGAGAAGGCAAAAACAGATGTTTCACAGACATAGAAATAAACTAGAATGCCAACAGAGCAAAATTATGTGTCAAGAGACCGCAGCAGTAATACTCGCTAGTTCTCATTCCTCAGGAAACCACCACTCGTAACAAATGTTGCGGGTGAATTATGTAATAATGATTATCCGGCTCTGTTCCGCCAGAAAGATATTGTTGCCGCCTGGAACACTTTCTACTGCAAAACCTTGCGATAAATGAAATGTTACTGCATACTTGGCCGTCTGTTTTAACTGTTCAGAATTTAGCCCCCCAAATATGAACATCCCTTTGTATAAAGTGGGTGTGTATTTACTCTTGCACCGACTAAGGATGTCACATGAGAGAACGCCGCCGCAAGTCTTAGAAATGCATCAATAAAGCAAAATAACAAGGGTGTTTGAGATGAGAATCTTTGTAATATTTTTTGGCCCCAATAAGTTGAATTCCCATGATGCGGGTCCTTTTAAGTCAAAAACGCATGCAACAATTTTTTAGGTTATTAATTTTCACATCAAACTTCTTCATGATAGTTTGTTTTCTGAGCACTGTGTCCAACTAAGGACTAAAAGCACACTACTTTGCTATTTAAGCGCCTTCTTTTTGAACCTCTATCAAAATATAACCGGTTCACAAAACACTGTAAAGCTTCATTTGCCCTTTGCTAACTCCAAGCACACGGGCAGTAAAAAAAAAAAAAAGTAGAATGTGGTAATCAAAAGTTTTATCAACTCAATTTTACTTAACCTAATGCAGACTGTTTCGTATTGATATTGCAAGCGATTCTAATGCGAGAGTGCATGTCATGTTTTGTTTTTAATTGATCTAAAGCTGTTTCCTTGTCTAACTGACTGCCTGTGTTCTCACAAACTTTCAATCTAAACACAAGCTTGCAGTCTACCTTTTATTTTGCAATTCTATAAACAATGTATTGCTATTTTTTTATCATTGGTCAAACTCGTTCACAAGTAGACGTTTAAAATTTAAAAAAAAGTATTTGTTGTCAGGCAACTACTGCATCATTCCATGGACATCTTCATCCTCAGCTCTTCCATCTGGGTGAATTTCAGATATGAGTTACAGTACAGAGGTGCAAAAAAAAAACGATGTGTTACTTAACGGTAAGTCAACATAGGTGTAAGTTGACCAAGATTCTTCCATGCATTGGTGTTGTTTACTCCATCGTGCACATTAACAAACAGGTAACGCACTCGTGCAAAGCAAACATTTTAG
Source organism: Hippichthys cyanospilos (assembly GCF_059441005.1). NCBI lineage: Eukaryota > Metazoa > Chordata > Actinopteri > Syngnathiformes > Syngnathidae > Hippichthys > Hippichthys cyanospilos. Next base: position 9,540,062 of record NC_142387.1, read on the forward strand.
AGGGAACCAAAATTTGATATAAATAATATCCCTATACATACTATAATAAACCCTAATTTATAGAACTCAAAACAGACACCGAATATTGCATTATTTTCCAAATGTTAACACTAAGATACGGGCTTCTAGATTACCCCAAAATGCATGTGGCTGTTGAAAAATGTTATTGCAGTAATGGGTCTGCAGATTGGCTACTATTTCACACTGCTAATTCAAATAGTGTGTCCAGGTGTAAAAAAAAATAAAAAATAAAAAAATGGAGAAAAACCTCAATGTGGCTTGTGTGGGATTTGACCTAAAGTTATGTCATGTGCTTCAGCTCAAAATCTATTAATACATCAAAACGATCGCCTTCATATCAACATTTCGCCAAACACTCGGTTTATACCAATATAATTATGTCACCACATCGATACTTACATGATTAAATCTTGCATCTTGTTTTGGTAGGCAAGCGGCTGGAAAAGACTTCCGGTGTCACGGGAAATGCCAATCAATGCAGCCAATGAGAAGTCATCTTCGTAAAGACCCGCCCACCCGTAAAAGTCGAAAGTACAAGTCAAAAAAGTGCTCGGGGGAAATCGAGGAACGTTCAAATTTTTTTTTTTTTTCGTTTAAACCAAAAGTTTCATGATTTTTAAGGTTTTTTTTATTTGTTTGTTTGAAACATAATAACGTTTGATTATTTTGGGCATAAATCAGAATTTTGTTAGAAAACGCAAAAGTTTTATTTTGATTCCAGAAGATATTGATTTGTTTGATACTATTCAGGGATGAATCTGATTCCATGTGTATTTCAACGGTGCGCGCAGTGCTTTACTGTAAATTCTTACATATGCATCCTATATGACACCCACATTTACATACAAGAGAAAAAAAAAAATCCGTGTATTAATTCCGTATTTCTAAATTGAACCCACACCAAGTCACCCTCCTCATTTTAATATGGGATTCCTTTTAATGTAAAATTGCATATTATGCATATATGTTATCTTATATACACACTCGAATGGTGGACCTATTTATTTATAATTTAGCGCATCCGAATTACAGAAGAAAATAAATTTAGAAAATAATTAGCACAGATAAAATAATGGTATGCAGATTTCTTTAAAAAAGTAGTTATTCCTTATTTTTGTGATTTTGTGAATAAACCGACGTACAGCAGTCGTATTTTGTGCGCATTATTCAATCTGATGATTTAGATGGGAAAAAAACATTTTATTTGTTAATATTGAAACACCGGATATCTATAACGGTATATACATTTAAGAATGGTGTAATGAGCAGTGTAACGCGCCCGTAGATAAAATAAGTGTAGAAAAAAAAAACAACATCGCCTTTTGCCCCCATGCCTTCCATTACTTATTAAAAAAAAAAAATACAAAAACAAATAACTAGATAATTAATCATTTGTCACGCCCGACTCCCGTGCAGTAGTGATACTCACATCCATAGCTGAAAGTGAACGGTGCCAAAACACATGTATCACATGGGTCCTTTTCCCTTTGTGCGTAAAAAAAAAAACAAAAAACCTACATGATCTTCAAAAAAACAACAAATCGGACCGAAAATTACATCGCAAGGCCAATCTTCCTTTCAACCCGGCCTGTTTATTGCGTCGCATCTTATGTCACCAAAGCTCTAAATGTAAATTTTCTTATTACACCTCAACTTTACCATATAGGAAGACTTTGTTGGACGTCACGGGATTCATGCGTCAACTCGAATTTCCGCGGTTAAAAAAAATCAAGATGAAACCATTTGCGTGTTTGAATGTGATTCTTTTCTGTCATTTGTTTGCGACAATGTCTATACAAAGAAAGTTATTGGCGGACTGCATGATCAAACATGCGGTCTTAAGCAATTGACGTAAGACTTGTATGGCACCTGTATGACGTGCGATGCACGTAAATTGCGAAATCATTCAAGATATGAATGAATACGCACATGAATTGGTACGTCAATTCCCCTGTGAATGAATGTGCGTGTCCTCTTCTGAACTGCTATGGCAGGAGAAATGCAAGATCGTTAAATTAAATAAACATTTATAAAAGTGTTGCTTAAAAGGGACAGATCTTTTTTTTTTTTTACTCATCGTACATATTCGACACAACTTTATTAGCATTGTAATTAAACGTCGTGAAATGTTGATGGCCTGTGGGAATTCCGAGGTGTTTATATTACAATATAACTATATCTTATGTTATAACTATTACCAGAAGTAATACATATTTATTAAAGATTTGAACAGTATGGTAACGTTTGAAAGTTTGCAACTTTGAGACTGAATCACGTGACAAAACGAACAATTAGGTAAAAAAAGTCAAATGATTATTAAAGTGGGAAACAAAACATTTCAGTCATGAAGGGAAAAAAATACGAAGCCTACTATTTACTGATATTCTCAACAAAACCCTCACAAACTAAAATACTGCACGCATAAATAGCTTGCACTATTATATATATTTTTTTAATTTTTTGCAATACATGAGATTCTGGACTACATTATTAGCACCGTTGTCTCTGTTGTTTATCGCTATTTATTGCTCAATTATGGAATATATAGTCTGCGGGGAAGTGAACAGAATAAGAATTTCATTGTATGGTACAACTATACATATGACAATAAATTGCTTGAATCTTAACGATGCAAACTTCACTAACAATTTATAAGATTGGGGAGGGTGCTCGCGGGGTGTACTAGACGTGTGATTGACTCACATTAGTCATTTCCAACGGAAAAAAAATTGAGTGTTAAACGAATTAGGCCAAACTGCTTGGGTCATTTAAGGTCATGCGGGGGTCACATCTCCTGACCTAAGACATTTCCTTAAACTTTGCGGAAAGCGTCATCAGGTCAAGACGTGAAGGAAAAAAAGTGGGTTCCTTTCGAACATAGGACAAGACAGCATTGTTTGAATAAAAATCCATTTTGCCTCACGACGTCACCCTGTGACGGCGAGTATCGGTGACGTCCAGTCTGCAAGCGTGCAATTCTCAAGGCGATTGACGTACAGCACGTAAATGACGGCACGTTGATAGGAAATTTCACCACCATAAAGGATTATGGGTAGATTAACTCTTTCCTTTAACCTTTTGCCAAAGGTGGGTAAAAGGTCGCGCCGGGACACAGTTCCCAAGCATATTTAAATTTCAGACAACCTCCCTCGAAGTACTTCCGGGTCATGTCGCTGGAAATGCAAAATCCAGAGGAAAATAAATAAAACATTATCCAAGGAGGCACGTGTATTCCACACAGCTGGGGTATCATTGCAAAATCATCGGAAGAGGGGAAAAAAAGACAAATAAAATTTGACTGTCGCTAACGTAATTTCCGCAAGTCCAGAATCTTCATAAGTGAGCCTCCCGGCGAATGATCTGAAGCATATCGTCCCTGTCGGACGTATATGTATGAATCCGACTAACAATATCGCCTCAAACACGTTTTCCTTTTTCTTGTAACTATTCCATTTACGCATACTTGAACGTGTCATTATTAATTCCGACGCTGTGAGTCCGTGAGTGTGTCGCGTATGAACTTTTATTAGTTGCACATAACACGATCGCAACCATGTCATTTCGCGCTGCAAAAAGTAAGACAACGCGTATCGTAGACGCTCAACAATGGCCGTGGATCAACGTGGCGTTCAAAAGTTGCGCCTGTTTTGTTTGGGGGCTTTAATATATTCAGTAATTTGGACACCGGTTCCGGTCGTTCGAAACGGCATCGATCGTGTTTTAGTTTAAATTTCTTTCTGTAGGAAAAAATAAATAGATAAAATGGGCGTGTGCCGCGCACATGTCCACTTTATTATTATGATCACACGTAATGATAATTCAGCCATGAAGACGATTGTTGAAGTGCAGGAGCATGGCGTGACGCAATCTTTTGGTGACGTTTTTCTGAAACGATATCGTGGAGCGAACACATTCACACGTGCAATAACTTTAAAAAACAAACAAGCACACACAGTATAGAAAAAAAACATTAAATATAGAATGAATTGTCTTGTGAAGTAATTTAATTATATTTAAGAGATTCAAATCTATGCCGAAATGTTAATTGTTTCAGGAGAAATCGAAATACAATTCCTGTCATTACGCAATATTGCCTAGAGAAGGCAGCAAAAGGCATTTTTGTGTTTGAACGATCAGCGAAGAAGAAAGTTGCTAGGTAACGTCAGGTTTTCATGCTCAATGATAGTTGGGCTAGCATCGAAAACAACCTTCCAAAACATACGTTCACATTTGAAATATTGGAGAAAAGAACAAAGCGACATAAAAGGTAATTGGTTTTATGATGGTTTATGGTGAGTATAAAGTCGACGGTATAACAGTGCTCGATCTTTTAATGGACAGCTCGTCATCAAAGCAGGGCGACAGATATCAAACATACATATAGTGGTCCGGTTTTTATGGATACAACATATAACCCGAATGTATATAGTTTTGTTTACTTTAACGTCGCAAACTTGCGAGTGTTTACTTTGCCTTTTTTTTATTTAGCCGCGTTAGCGCGCTTCTATACTGTGTACGGACAGGCGAGAAAAACAACCAGAAATTCAATTTCACCGTCCAACCTTTTAAAAAGCAACTTTTTCGTCGGCGGGGTTTGTGTTCTTTTAACGTCAAGAGAGAAGCGCTAGTGCAATACAAACTATACCTAAACTGGATTGCTTGTGCTGTGTTTTCACCACGACCTTAATGTACACCTTTGAAAACTTGGCCTAAGAGTTCAGCGTTACAGATAGAAAACAGTGACAACCCCCAAGAGGGAATTCATGTTAACTGGGAGTCACCTAAATGCACGCAGAACTGTATTAACCCTGCGATGCCAAGAAACTTGCCAAAATGCAGCGTTTATGAATGTATTACAGGTTACGGCATTATGGCGAGTCAGCGGCCTCCCACCAGCATGGGTCGGCCCATGAGCCGTACCGGATCAGCGGTACCAGGAAGCGGAAGACCTTTAACAGCTGTTCGACCACCTCCTACAGCCATACGCATACCAACTGGGGTAAGTAAGACTTTGAGCTGCGGTTTCGAACGAAACATTCAATATGTACTGATGCCGTGACTTAATTTTGAGAAAGTCCCGCTCTACTTCCATTATGCGTTTGCTCAATTCAGCTTCTTTTCTTCCATTCGCCATTAAAAAGCTTTGACGTATTTAATAGTGAGGAACATTGAGTTGTTAGGCTGACGCGCTTCATACGAACGCACATATAGTTTGTTTTGTTGAATTTAGTTTTTTCTTTTTATCACTCAGATGGTTCCAGGTACAGGTGTTCATCCTGGCGTCAGGGCTATCATCAGCACTCCCGGGGTACTGTCGGCACAGATCAAAGTGGCAGACAGGCCTGTGACTCAACAGGGACTCAGTGGCATGAAGACTGGGTTGAAGGGTAAGCACAAGTATTATTTGTAGGTGGCGATGTGACATCTGATCACTTTAAACGAGGTGCCTTTCGGTGTCACGACACAGTCTCGGTACAATGAAACTGCATATTCTGCAATGAAATTTAGATGAGCCGGGCTTTTATCTAGGATCCTAATAAACGGTCTTTACGGATTTAGAAAACAACGTATCATATATGATGTAATGAGTCGATTATGTTTTTGTCATTTCCACCCCACGAAGGACCTCAGAGACAAATTCTGGACAAGTCCTATTACCTGGGTCTTCTCAGGTAACGCTCAGAAAAATCGCCCCTCTGCCACTCAGTGTCAACCAGAAATATACTACACAGGTTGAAGTACATGGCTTACTGTACGTTTTGGGTATTAACCATCCAAACGCGTAGACATAAGCTACATAACAAAGATGAGCCAAATGAAAAGTAAAAATCAACTACGATGGTAATAGCCAATACGTACAATCCTACGAGAAGCTTTTAATAAACTTTGGTTGCGATTGTGCCGACAGGAGTAAAATCAACGAGCTGACCACAGAGATTAGCAAACTTCACAAAGAGATTGACACCTTCAACCAGGAAAACTCTGTCTATCTATCCTATGAGAAGAGGTCAGTGAATGCAGTGATCGGTAAGTAGATTAAAAAAAAGTTGTATTTATTCAGTCTACGTTGTCCCTAAGAGCCGAAAGCCTGGCAGCAGAAATCCGAGATCTTCAGGGCCAGCTTGCCGACTACAACATGGTAAGCCATCAGAGCCGTTTCTATATTTGTGGATTTTTTGGACTTTTATATATCGATAGGTACGATGACCTTAAACGTTTTGAATGGCGAAAGTAAAAACATTTATTCTTACACATGTACGGCTTAAACACTATTGGATAAGTAACACAGTTTGTTGTATATGTTCAGTTTCAAGCCACGTTTTCCAAATACGCATAACAGTTGTGCTTAAAGTGGAACCGTAACGTTCACATTACGCAGACGTCTATTTTAGAAATGTTTTGTCTTTTTATGTCTAGTTGATGGACAAGCTCAACACCAACTCGGACATGGATGAAATGATCAATGACTATAACAGCGTAAGTACATGTAAAGAATAAACCGCAAACGTAAACGAATGACAGAGGATCAGTTGTCATCTCATTTCTCGTTTGTTCCTCCAATCAGCTGAAAGCCCAGAATGACAGAGAGGCAGAGGGCATCGACAGCATTTTTATTGAGAGAAGAGAGTAAGTAACATTTACCCTACAAATCGGTGTATATTAGTGATCAACACCATGAAAATTTACGGATGGATTAGAATGAGGGTATTTTTTCGATCCACATAACAATTTTACACATCTTCAGCTTCAATAGAGGAAATGTAATCATATAGAATAGTTTTTTGAGGTGTCTCCAAAATGCGGCTCAGTGTGCTTCATGTCTTTAGAGGCAAAGTTAAAAGCTTCAGTCTACTCTTCCGCTTTGACGTAAGGATCCTCAAAGTAGTGGCTATCGTCCTCGCCCTCGGGCCCTCGGTGCCGGAAGGCGAACGTCTGACGGTCGGGGTATCTCCCCGCCTCCGAGTAGACGCTCGAGGCCGCTCGGCCCTCCGGGCTCTCCTCTTGCCGCAGACGGCGGTGTCTGTAGTTGTGGAAGAGGCGATACCAGGAGGGGCCCTTGACGGCGCACACGATTAGCATGGACGTAGTCAGCGCCAAGGCCGCGACGCACGCCGCGAACCTCCAAGTGTTCCCGGACTCCCGTTTTCGCTCTAATTGGGGTTGAAGGCGGTTTTTGTAAGACAGTCAAGATTCGCGCAGTACCAAGTTTGATCGAAAACGGCGTAATCTCTTACCGCCGGTGTTTGGGGTAGAGGTGGGCATCAAATTAGGCAATTTGGGTGACACTTTTGTTTGCTGAGAGCGCCCTGTCGCGCTAGGCGGTAAATGCTGAGGGTCCACAGTGGAAGTGGGCGGCGATGTCGGATAGCACTCAGTGACAGCCTCCAAAAGATCCATTCCAATCTTTCGCTCTGGCGAAGCACATTTGGTGTTTGTTCCTGCTATGGATGCAAACACGACAGTTAGTTAGTAGGGCATTTGACTGAATTTGTTATCACAGTATAAAATGCGGTTTTCAGAGATCAGTTACTAAATTAAGCAATTGAGCTTCTTACCAAAGGCGACTCCTGCTGCTTTTATCTCTTCGATGCCGCTCAGCGGTCGGCAGGAGCAATTCCACGGATTGCCCTGTAGGTCGACCACCTATTAAGAGGCCAGAGTAGATGAGGATATTACATTTATGCTAAGCCGATTTCAGCCGCTGTACGATGTTGTTTTGTCAAAGGGTGGCTTACAGATAGATAAATCATTTATTTTTGTCTACTTTTCCTAACTTTGTCTTAAAAAGTAGTCTTTCACAGTGTCATAATACCGTGGAAGTCATCTTTAATTCAGCAGATGACATCAAAGGAAATACATCAAAGAACAGGGATGGCACAACCACTTTGAGTGTGCCATCCCTTGGCCGAAATATTGCGAGAATGATGAGAAAGAGTCCCAAAAAGGGTCCAGATACTGCACGAGGATTCAAGGAACAAAGCTTGAGCTGGACAAACATTTTAAACAATTAATAGTGTGAATGTCTGGGAATCCATGTATGTGATCGGTTACCTGTAGATTATTGAGATGGCTCAATAGCTGCGCAGGAAGATTAGTGAGCAGGTTGTGAGACAGGTTCAGCATTGCGAGTGCATCTAGGCCATAGAAAGCCTCTGGCTCTAGGCTAGAATCAAATCCAAACGTCAATGCGGGTTGTCAGAGTCGTAGAACGGTTCCAAGCTTATACCTGCCGATTTGATTTCCAGATAGCGACAGCACGCGTAGGTGGGGTACAACGGAGAAGTACCGAGCTGGTATACGGCTCACCCGGTTAGCGTCCAGGCGGAGCTCCACGAGTTGGAGATAAGCGGCCAGAGATAGCCTGTCCCCTTCGGATAGAGTAATGAGATTCCTCTCAAGCGCAAGACTGGAAACAGATGAGTTGGCGCCGGCAGGAGGGATGGCTTTCAGAAATGGGTCGGTGAGGTTATGGATCTGCCACAGAAAGAGGGAATGGATGGTTACGGCACGGAAAGTAGCAAGGAATGAAGAAAGGTGCGCATTAACTAGAGATTTATTTACATGTACATGTTCCGCGGCAGCAGCAGCGAGGTTCACGTTTGTAGCTATCGCTACAAGGGAGACCAACCAGAGCAGGTGGAGAAATCGCTGATGCCGGCCCATAATCCTCTCTTGGGCATTCAAACGGAAGCGTCATTATATATTTAGGTGATTGGTTACACGGGAACATGAACTACATACCTTTTGTCGCGTTAGCAGTAACATGAACAAGCGCGTCAACCTCGGTGCGGCCAGCACAGCAAAGGACCTTTGTTCCTTGTCGTAAACTGTAAAAGCTTACCAGCAACATTTTTACTATAGAGAACCGTTTGACAAAGTTTTACTTCCTTGTTCCCGTCAGTGACGTCAACTCTTTTTCTCACTTTTACTCCTAGCTGTCACTCATATACAGACATATAAAAAAAAAATGGAATAAATGTTCCTATTGAGATTCAGACTGTAATGTGTGTAAATCATTAGAAAAGGGGTGAAAAAAAAAGAAAGGTAAAACAAGCTTTGTTTCATCACGCGTGTTTGCTCCGCAGACGGGAGGACGCCATCAGGGCCATCGAAGAAGAAATCAAGAAGGAAAGGCGTGTTGCCGAGGAGATAGTTCAAGCCATGCCAGCTGCAAAACAGGAGAAATATTTCACCATGACCACAGCCAATGAGGAGCTGCTACAGGTCGTTTCTAAGTCCTTGTCAATATAACGCGAAAGTAACTCGAGTATTTTCTGGGAGAAACGTGCCAGCATTTTTCCCGGTTGCTGTCATACAGAAAAGAAATAAGCCATGTGTAAATGTCCGATGTGGTTGTTTGGGAGGTAAAATGGAGTTACACAATAGTGGACAAAAATGAATAGGTAAATTCATTTCTTCAAGAAGTTATTGTAAGTAATAGTAAAATTAATTGGGGATTTATCAGGTCTTGGGATTTGACTCAACCAGATGGCCATACCTCAGTTTGATTTTTCTGTGCGCTTCTCTCCCAGGAGCTGGCTCTTCTTCAAGAGGAACTCGATGCTCTGCTAACCCGGAAGGAGGAATATGAAGCGGTGAGAGGGGGGGGAAAAGCAGCAAGAAAAGCACATATTAAAGGATTGATGCTTGGAGCACAAGTAACACGTGTTGTCTTTGAGCAGGAGCTGGCCCATTCTCAGATCAAACAGGAAGTAGTTCGGCTACACGAAACGTTGTCTACGCTGGAGGCTAAGAGGGACAGCATGGAGGCGGAACACAAGAGCTTCAGCACGCCTCAGGAAGAGAGAGAAAAGCTATTGAAACAGGTAGTTTGATTATTTACCAGTAATAGAAATGCTTTAAATGGACGATAAACCACTAGTTTTATAATCCAGCGTGGTTAAGACGGAGTTGTTTTGAGTCGGCCACTTGAGAGCAATCTCTCGGTAAACAAAGAGAGCCAGCAAAGGACGTAGCGGCTCTTTTACTCGTCGCTAGGGGGCACTCTCCAATATTAACACAATCAGGCATGTTGATGTTGTGTTGGCGCAGTATTCAAACAATCTGAGTGCGTCGGTGTTTAGTAGAAAAAGAATAATTATTGCCACTTTTTTTCAGCGTGCAGGCTTGCTGTTGAAGGCATGATGTTGCTGTAAATTTGCAGTAGGAAGAAAAGCTATAAATGTAAAAACAAAAACCAGAAAAACTCCATATGCCATCTTTCTGCATTAATATCTGATGTTACAAACATGTGGCTTATATGCAGCTTATGACAAAAATCAATTTCCTGTTGAAATTTAGTTGCTGTGGCTTATAGTCTCCAAAAATAGGTGACATGAAATATAGAGACATTTTTCATGTCATTGTCTTGTTTTTATTTTTTCAGGTGAAAGAGGATAATCAGGAAATCGCCAGCATGGACAGACAGTACGTATCGATGTTACAAACGCTCGACAGCTTCGGATAGAAAAAAAGTCAATATTAGGACAGTGTTGTTAATTGTGATGTGTTGTGTGTGTTGAGGCTGGTGGAGATCAGGGATAGGACCAGTCAAATTTCTGAAGAGATCCGGCAACTCGAGCAGGACTCGGAGGAAGCTCAAGGTAATATGCAGAAAGTTTGGAGGCGTCTCAGACACGCTAATAGGATATTTAGCCCAGCCGGTCGGATTTTGTATGAGAATGTAGTGTATCATGTAGAGAAGAAATGAATGAGTAAAAGTAATAATGGTAATAAAGTATTAATAGTGTATGTTGTCTTTTCAAGGGGAGTGTCAACAGAAGTACAAGGAGCTGAAAAGAAAAGAGGAAGAAATAGATGGTAATTATACACATGCTTATTGACGATATGAATATTCATATGATACAAATACTCGTAGATACCGTGGCTGTCAGGGTTGGAGCTACACGGGGCGAACCCCTTTTCACTCTCTGGCCACGTCCAAACTCGTGCGGGAAATTTTGATATGTTTGAATCTGCTGCCATTTTACATGCATATTGAACAGTCTATATGAAATATGTATGCAAGATGCACCCAGAAGGTATTACCGTAATGAATCTTTTTCCAGGGGTTTTCAAGACAGAAGCATAAAAAAAAAATATAGATCATGTGGGATCAAACGGTCCTATTGTAGGAAAGATTCAAGGCGTGGGCATTTATTGTTACCGCTTAAATGACGCATTTCCAAAATGACCGATTGCAGGATTCCTGCAGGCCTTTGAGGATTTAAGAAGTCAGGAGCAGAACAAAATGACGCATACCCAGGAGAACATCGTTGCTCTTTTGGAGCACTGCAGCAGGGTGAGTGGAGAGGGAGCAGCATGGGGAACTAAAAAATGAGCATTGGGGGAAATTGTGAAGGAACCACGCTGTTGTCTTTACGTACGAGAAGTAGTTGAGGTGATAATGTCAAAATGAAGCATCCTCCGACGATGTCTCTAGAGCGGGGCAGGCAAAGGTTTTGACCGGAGGTCCACAAAGCTTTCTAAAATGACTCAAAAGGGTCACTCTCATGTGCAGAACATGTTGCGGCTCCGTCGAGTGGATACAATCACAGCCAGCGAGCTGAGGAACATGCAGGACGTGCTGGTCAGCAAAGAGACGGAGGTGTCCCAGTCAGCCAGCACCGCCAAGGGACTCGGCACCGGTCAGCGAGGCGGCGCGATTTTCCTCCCGGAAAAACGACCTTGCTGAAGTGCGCGCGCGCGCGTTTGGCGGGCAGAGTCGCAGCGCTTGCAGCAGGACTTGGAGAAAGTGCAGCAGCTGGAGGGCAAGATCACGGGAGAGCTGAGCACACTCAAGGAGAATGTCAAGCAGATGGAGTCGGAGCTGATTACTTACAGGGACCTGGAAACCCTCAGACACACGGCGGACGAGAGGAAGACAGTAGGAACATTTGCCACAAGCATGATTGCGTACACGCACGTTTGATACAGAATGTAGTTGTAGAAATAACAACCTGTTACATGCTAGCATGAAGCTAGCGGCCTTTGTGGAGATGAAACGACATGGTTTGGTCAAACGCTAAAGGGAAACCCAATGAATATCTAAGCAATAATGTTTTGTACAGCCCTTGTAGTTTGAACAGTATAGAGAAGAATATTGCATTTGTGCAATATGAATTTAGCAATGCGATCCACTTGTTTTCATCTAATCTGATCAGTAAGTAAAGAGGAAATGGCAGTTCCAGATGAAGTAGGAAAAGGAACTTAACATCTTACCCAAAATCATGCGGGGGGCCAGATCGTTCTCCCTCCCGAGTGGCGCGTTTGCACCGCATTTCCTTGCACCGTGTGGTTTTGCAGAGACTGCAGGAGGAGCGAGTTTTTCTCACACAGCGTCGAGACTCATTCCGGGAGCTTTTGGATGAGATGAATCAGAAATATGAAGCGCTGAAGACCAAACTGGAAGAAAATGAAACCCACGCACAGGTTTGGATGCATTTGGCATAGTACATTCCGTGACCTTGTTTGCTGATAGTTGTGTGTTTTTTGCAGTTGGCTAACCTGGAGAGGAAGTGGCAACATTTGGAGCAGAACAACTTTGTCATGAAAGAATGTATCCTTCCCAACAAGCGATACGGCTCACCGTAAATGCATGGTATGTTCTTATTCTTGACCGCCGGCATCAGTCATCGCCTCGAAGTCTCAGGAGAGCGACTTTGCCAGCGTTTCCCGCAACGTCTACGAACGCGTGGCCGAGTACAACAAGAGCCTCATAGAGTCGCTGCAGAACATCAGGAGCTGAGATAACTCAACTGCTGTAAAGGGATAGTGTAAAGTAGATGTGATCATATTGTAATGATGTAAAAAACAAACCAAAACAGACACGTATGTACTTTATGTTGAGAAAAATAAACCGGTGATTTTGATGTATATCTTTCAAAGAAAGTTGAAGGTGGCCAAGCTAAAGCTTACAATAGCAACCCTGGGAAATGTAGGTAACACAATCACAACAAAGGCGTGTGTGTACACACTTCAAATGACGCATTTAGCGTCAAGATTTATCTTCCCAGCGACAGGGCGACCTCTGCTGGGCGTTTTAGAAAATGTAGAATAATAGAAAAAAACTAAAAATTTAAAGGTTTTTCCTGCAAGACAAAGTAAGGTTGAGGGATTGAAGTGATGGTTGTAAATGGTTGAAAAAATAGTAAATGGGAAAATGTATAAAAAAAAAATTATGGGTAGAAATTGAAGCTATAGTCATGACGGCATGTCACCGGATGGCGCTAGCGAGCCAAGCGACGTCTAGCTTAGGCGAAGAAGATTGTTTTAAATTGGCTGTGACATCAGCTGCGGGAGTGATTAGGGTAGAGACAGGTGTGCGCGACCTCTCATCAAGATGGCCAACGTTTGCTGTTGGTCTTTGTCGATTCTTTTCCCCAGGGAGATCTTTTTTTTCAACTGCAGCATTTTTACAACGTAGCGTTAAGAGGTTAGACCAGCACATTTCAATTGTGTAGCTTTATTCAAGGACCAGAAAATAGCAGTTTTTAATGTCGTCCCGAGTCCATTCCTGAGGCGCTACAAGGGTATGGCAAGCTAGCTACCACGTTGCCTTGCTCAGGTAAGCCAACACTAATGAAATATTAATGTGCTCGGTCGTCACAATGGTATTTTGCTTGTAGCTGGATTTTCACACTTGAAAAAAGGAGCCGTTCCACAAGTCAAGACTGAAAAGTAGTGCACATCCAGGTAAGGTATGTATTAAGTATTAGTGTATTAACTTGGTGTGTGACTGGCAGCCTTGTAAAGAAAAATCTGCCGCCTTGCTGTTTAGTACACAAGAAAAGAATGGACGATAAGTAAAAGAAATATTTAATTTAGAAATTAAATGTAATTTGGCAAAGTGTTAGAAACAAGTAAATGGAGGCAACCAGCCAGGCGTGTCTCGCTACCTTGTCTGTTTTGCGCATGTCCCTAGATAAGCTAAAACATTGAATCAAAGCATGTTTAGTAAGAATTAAAAAAAAAAAAGCAGAAAGCACCTTTTGTCATATTGATTGCTGTTAGTGACCAATAATGCTTTCTTAGTTAACGTATTTCATTGTAGAGTTGAAAAGACATTTAAAGGGACAAAAGTAATCATTAATGGGCTAAAGCAGGGGTAGGGAAGTCCAGTCCCTTGAAAGCGGTCTCCTGCCGGTTTTTTGATGTATCCCATTCAACACACCTGATTGAAATGGAATGTTAGTCAGGATTCTACTGAGTTTTTTTGATGAGCTGATTATTTGAACCAGGTGTGAAAGGTGAAGGAGACCTAGAAAATAGGCAGGATATGGCTCTCAAGGAACCGGAGTTGTCTCCATCTGGACTAAAGTCATCACAAATGCAGGTGCGAAAAAGGTTTACTGCCTGCATAAGTGTCAAATGTATGAAATGGAAAGTAGATCTAAAGAATCCTGGCATTTGGTGTTGATCTGTTTTTCCTACCAGTAGAGTGCGGCTGTGTGTGTGTGTGATATTAGCCTTCACTGTCAACTAGTAAGATTCAGCTAGTTCCTCGGGTTTGTTTAGTTCATAGGTGTCAAACTGCAGTCCTCGTGGGCCGCAAAGCTGCATGTTTTTCATGGCGCTCTCCTAAATAACATGCGATTGAAATGATTAGGATCATTTACAAGCTCTTGCCGATGAGCTAATCAGGTGCGCTAATGACACAAGCATCCAAAATCTGCAGGATTGCGGCCCCACGAGAACTGCAGTTTGAGACCTATGGTTTAGTTAGTCACAAGAAAAGCTGTGTTTTTAGGAGCTGCATATTATTGAATGGGACCCTTTGTGAAGTATGTGAAATGTGTTACCAAATAAAAATATTTCCAAACTTCCCTGGTGTATGTCAGTTATTAGCACTGATTGTGTCCTTTTAAAGATCTTATTAAAACCAAATTTAACTAATAGTTTAATTGCCTGGTGACTACTCTGGCAATCAAAGGCAAAAGGTGCTTCAACAGAAAAGAAAAGTCAAAATTGTGGCGTTGTATTTAAAAATGTTTGCAATGATGTAAAAGGAAATACATGTATGTACATGATTAATGCAGAGCGAATATAGAGCTGTAGCTGTTGCCAGTGCTACTAAAGCCTTAGCAGGTAGCAGCACTGAAGTATCCCTGGAAAGCTTTTGTTTATTAAAGATTTAGCAGAAATAGAATGTTAGCTAGGGTTAAGCTTCTTTGTATTACCTGCCTAGGTTGAAAGTAGGTGCTGTTGTAGCTAGTAAAATACAGTCAGCAACTACCTAGTAACAAGCAATGTAACAGCAAAATTTGTGAAAAGAATCCTTATTTAGTTACAGTATATAAGTTAGTCGTTAAAATTAATTGCCTGATAATGGAGGAACCCCAAGTGTATAACCCCAAATTATTACAGAAAGAGATTCCTTATCAACATAAGACACCCTCAGAATGGGTGCTTCATATCTGCTACTCAGTAAATGTAACGGGAGGCACAGTTCTAAATGGTTGCATTCCTCTTGCTGACCGTTAGATGGCAGTGAATATTCCAAACCGTCTTTGAACAACATAGCAGAGCACAAACATGCAAAGATGTAAAATAAGAGAAGATGAATTGGATAGTCCTCAGGGGGAAATTTGCCCCGGGCAAAAGTGTCAAAACAGACAATCAGCGTAGCAGCATGGCAAAACCGTGCAGAGAAGTTAGGATATTCTAGCAATTAGAACGTTCCAAAAAGAGAAATGAAAAAATAATGATAGCACTGATATCGAATAGTAGGAAAAGCCAACAAATTTGAAAAATGTCACATAGTGTTCCAAAGTAATGTCGTACTGTACAGTATTTAAAATAGCATTAATATTTGGCTCAAAAGGTATCCATCCCGAGGTATGTTATTGTATATGGAACAAATACAAAGCTTTGATAGAAAATGTAAATATAAAGTGCAGTTTCGAAATCAAATCATGTTAGTACTGAGCAGTAATGGAGAGGTGTGCTGTAGTTGTAATGTTGAATAGCCTCCCACACTAAAATGGGTACGGGGAGACGAATAACCCGGTAAGGTATATTAGATAGGAACGTAAATTGACAACTGCTGATGTATTTTTTTGTTCTTTCCCCACTGCGTTGCTGAGATGAAGGCAATGGTGGCCTGGGCGTGAAGGTTCTGAGAGGAACCTGCAAAGACTGGATGAAGGTGATCTCATCATGCACAAGTCAAGACGGTGAGGGGGAGAAAAACACATCAGTATTCCGATGTTTATTAGAATGAAGTGGCGTTTCTCCCCATGTGGCGAAATATGTCAAGTAAATATGAAATGGAGTAGAAATGCACTTGGGTAGCAATCAGTAATAACCTTGTTTTGGTAATGTCATGTAGGTAAACACAAAAGAGGTCATGTGATTGTTGCATAAGAATGTGTTTTTTCGGTGATGGCAAATAGTTTTCAATAAGGTGTGTATTGCACAAATAAATATGAGAAATAAATGATGCTTGTGTGAAATGGCTGAATGTTTTTGTCATTTAGGAGCATATACTTTTGTTTCTGTGGAATGGGGTAAAAAATCAAAACAAAAACTGATGTGTAGGTAAGGCCTTTAAATATTGCATGGCCATAATAGGGAAAAATACATCTTTAAGACGTTGGTCTCTGAAGTTTATGGAGCAATAATGAAAAGGTTCAACATATCAAGCAATAAAGTCAACTTGAGCAAAATGAATACTTTGGTCATTTGTGTCTTGTAAACTCCCAATGTGAGGAATTTGACAAGGTGATGTGGAGGTGTTCTTCCACGGTGGTTAACAGAAGACATCCTGTCAGCATGCAGTCTACTATTTGATGAGTTCATGCTATTTCATTGTTTTCGAGAAGGGTAGTGATAACTGAGTTGGCTGTCCAAATCAAAATCCCACATGGCAAGAAACTAAATTAGAAAATGATTCCAGTTGCGCTATTGTACATTCTTGGGTTT
Source organism: Hippichthys cyanospilos (assembly GCF_059441005.1). Taxonomy (NCBI): domain Eukaryota; kingdom Metazoa; phylum Chordata; class Actinopteri; order Syngnathiformes; family Syngnathidae; genus Hippichthys; species Hippichthys cyanospilos. The sequence goes on from NC_142387.1 coordinate 9,557,006, forward strand.
CTGATTGATGAAAGCACAGGCCAATATGTATGGATGAATCCTCGACTGTTTTAAAGATACACTTGGGTAAATGTGTTTGGTAGGTATTCCTTGGATTGGCCTCATCTTGCTGGTGTGCGAGTCATCCTCCATGCAGTCTATGACTCTTGTCATAGATGTAGTGTTTTATGTTTTGAATGTTGTGTTTGTGTGCAATAAAGACATGGTACACAAGCAAGTCGATTGATGCTTTTTATTGAAAGCAGGAGCAGCAGCAGCTGAAGTTGAAGTTTAAGTGTAAGTGTATTGGTATTCGTATACTTATACTTAAACTTCAACCAGACCAGACTTCAGGGGTCTAAAAGGAAAAAACTCATGCTCACAGGAACACACTTTTTATTTTAAAATCAAACACTCCAGTTTCCACAATATTCACCACCAAGTTCAGATGAAACAAAAGGATGACCATCTCCTACCCAGCATGCCAAGTAGAAGACAAACAACCTCTTGCCCCACCTTCACCTTGGAAGGGAATATTGTGGAAACCAGAGTAGTCCAAAAGACTCACCTCTGCCAGTCTTTACTTGTCCTCTTCGCATTCAGCCTGCAAATATCACCTTGCCACTCCTGCTGCAGTCCACACCAAATCCATTCACCATCCTGCAAAATAAAAAACATTTATTGGGCCCATCAGCTGTAACATTCAGATTATGTACCTTTCCTTGTTGCATCCCCTTCTGCACAACACTCCTCATCTGACTCTGCCAACAGACCTGCAAGTCAGAAAGCAAAATGATAGCAATTAAGTACAGGACCTCCAGCAAATGCACACTTAACTTTCAGCCCATCCATTTCACCTGCTTGCTACATTCATCCTCTCATTAATTCCACTGCCTTCACAAGCCGATATATATATATATATATATATATATATATATATATCTATATCTATATATATATATCTATATATCTATATATATATATCTATATCTATATATATATCTATATATATATATATATATATATATCTCTATATATATATATCTATATATCTATATATATATATATATATATATATATATATATATATCTATATATATATCTATATCTATATATATATATATCTATATATATATATATCTATATATATATATCTATATATATATATCTATATATATATATCTATATATATATATATCTATATATATATATATATATATATCTATATATATATATCTATATAGATATATCTATATAGATATATATATATATATATATATATATATATATATAGATATATATATATATCTATATCTATATATATATATATATATCTATATATATATAGATATATATATATATCTATATCTATATCTATATCTATATATCTATATATATATAGATATATATATATATCTATATATATATATATATATCTATATCTATATATATCTATATATATATATATATATATATATATATATATATCTATATATATATATCTATATATATATATATCTATATATATATATATATATAGATATATATATATAGATATCTATATATCTATATAGTACATAACTATTACATAAGATGAATAAATTGTGGATCTTATGCTCATTTGAAGACCGCATCGCCTCTGCCGAGCTTTCGCTTCCTTTGGGGAAGAAAACATATCCACATTACAACACTAACGAGGCACAGATGCAACTACTCAATCAGCGATCTTTCGCCGAATCAATACCTTGGAGTAAATGCTGAGAAACGAACTACTCCCAGGGCGACTGCTTTGGGATTCTTCGCATTTCTCCGATTGACAATTTTCTCCTCCCGTCAACGAGCCACTTCTCCACTCTGCAATCATTTCTAAACAAAAACACAAACGATCAGGTTCGCGCTGAAACTTAAGACTCTGTCTGTTGCTTTCATTACCCTCGTCCTTGTATTCTTTCTCTCCCGCCCTAAAAACACAAGAAAAAACACGTCAAATTAGAGCGGGGAGAAAACCAGGTAAAACAATCAGTTGAGGCTACATCTTTTTTTTGGCAACATACTGTGAAATGTGTCACTTCACTTTCCGATTGGACCCGACTGCACGTGAACACACCACTCGCAAACTGGCCTGGATTTCATCCATCTCTCCAGAGTATAAAAAAAAACTGCAAAATATCGTTTCCTGAGACAAGTCCAGCAGCATAGTACTCCATTCGACGATTCCGCTCTTGCATCCTCTGAAATATTAAAGACAGATTATTGCATTCGTACGATGCCGCGAGCGCCAAATACTAGACGTGTTGATTGAACTAATAAGGCGACGCTTTTCCAACTGCAGGTTGACACGCTGGCTGTCCTGTCCAATGCGGAAGGTCTTCCTGCAACAAACAAAATGACATTGGTGAGAAGGGCCAGAGGAGCTTCCGCTGCTGTGCTCACTCACCAAAGTGACAGAATGTCAGACGAGTGCCCTTTTACACATCTGTGCGGCGCACTTGATCATTAACACCTGTTTCCCAATTAGCAAGGGCGGCCTGTCAACTTTCGCTGCTTCTTCTACGGTTCCTCTGCGCGCTAGCGCCATCTTGTGGCCTGTCCATCTACCCGGTTCCCTTTGTGCGGAGTGTTCAGTACATTTCACCCAGCGACATGCGTACGCTCGTCATATTTTTCACCGCGTATTTGATTTGGTGAGGTGGAACGTGTATTATTTAAAAGCCAACTACATCCCATTGGTTCCTTGTTTGTTGGATACAAAATATTCACACTAGCCCCTCCAGTGACCTAATCACTATTCTAGTAGGAAGTTATTAGGGTATGTAATCTCATTATATTGTTTTCAGGTTATGGTATTGAACTACTATATACTCATTTTTGTATTATTCAGGCTGCCATTGCTCGTACGCATTCGTAATGTGCCGTCCTCCGTTCTGTTTTCTTAACGTGATTCTCCTGCAAGATCGGGTTAATACTTTACTCTTTTTTTGGTTACTCCTCGGGTGCACTTTTCTCCTCTAATATTTTATCCATATTTGCATAGTATTCTATTTTAAATGGGTTGTCTTTTTTTTCTTGTTTACACATACAGTACTACTGTACACTACAATACTAAGAATTATTCCTGCAGTGTGTAAGGCCCTGAAGACTTGTTGATGAAGTTCTGCAAGAGAAGCAGATCCTTTATTTTTCTCTATGGGGCCCCCAAAGCTCAGATGACTTTAATAACCCAAGCTGATTTAATCTGTCATCATCATTACTCAAGTTGTTACAATGTCCCACCGTGAGGTCAAACACTTCAAAATGACTACCACTGTGTGTTAAAATATGCCACTTGTTTCTTCAAATAGTCATGATTGAATGAGTTCCTTTTAACGATGTATGCAATTCTTTCGTCCCATATAATGACTCAAGTTACATATGTGAATATAAAATACATTTATTCTTTTTTTTTTTTTTTCCTTATCCCTTCCTCTGGCCCTGAAGTATTTCCGGTTTGAGATCGAGTGAAACATGAAATATTTCATTGGCCGTTGTGCATTGATGGTATTAGTCTTCAGAACACTAATGACATTTACTAGTAACGTTGTCATTTTGACAAGACACTTTGATGCACCCTGCCTGTCCCTGTCTTCTGATCTGACAGCAGTCAAGCAGTACAAATTAAACCAAAATCAACCGCAAACTGGCTCAGTTTGACACGGTCACAGTTTGGCTTTAGCCATCTGATCCCTGAGCTCCAGGCGGGCTATGGAAGACAGGTGGACCTCGTCCGGGCCGTCGGCCAGGCGCAGTGTCCTAGCATAGGAATACCTGGACACAAAACATTTTGGGACCATATTGTTATCCTTTCCCAGAACAAGTGCCTGAGAGCTTTCTCACATTTGCGCCAGGGGGAAGTCTCCGGAGACGCCAGCACCTCCAAACACTTGGATGGCGCAGTCTACCACTTTGCACGCCATCCTGCCAGCCGCCACCTTGATCAGTGCGATCTGAACAGATGAAGGCCACAACATTCAAATAACATTCTGTATAATTTCTGGTTTTCCACTGGCAAACATTGGTTTGTCATGATCGAATATAATATATTGGGTTTTTTTTTCTACTACCATTATCAGGCTTCTAACGATGAAAAATAATATACCCCGCTGGTGAAAAAAGTGAAAAAGACAGTCAAGCTAATTTAACATGACTTCTAATTGTTCCCATTTTGCATCTAACAAAGTCGGACATGAAAACCGTTTTGCTCACATGAATGATAGACGATAAATGTCACCTGTTTGCGGGCAGCTCGACTACCGAGCGTATCGACGGCGCGGGCGGCACAGAGCGTGAGCAGTCGGCTTTGCTCGATGGCGAGTCGGCACTCCGCGATCCAGTGGGCGACCACCTCCTACGCGCACAATCGCGTCATGACACGATTCGTCCACTAGATGTCGACATTGCGCCGCCTACGTGTTGATAGAGCTTCTTGCCGAAAGCCCGTCTGGAGCCGGCCCGCTCGCAGAGCAGCTCGAGCGCCAGTTCGGCCAGGCCCACCGCTCGCATGCAGTGATGCAGCCGGCCCGGGCCCAGACGGCCCTGGGCGATCTCGAAGCCTCGGCCCTCGCCTGTCAAGATCGTTTACAGAGGAGAACCACGCGTTTTTTGGGGTGTTTTCTTGGTCACACAATCCATAGGAGAGCAAACACGCTTTGGGTGCAGCCTGCACTTACCGAGAATGATGTTGGCTATGGGAACTCGCACGTTTTCAAAGTGCACCTCAAAATGGCCCCCGTGGATAGCATCTGGGAAAAGACGTGCACGAAAAACTTTGCAATAATGCCACAGTGGTCAGTTCATCACTAATATTTTCTGAGAATCTTTTGGCATGTGATGCACTTTGATGAATAATCTACACTCACACCTTGTCGTTAATTCTTTCTAATTATAAATATTTCACATTGATCCTTTCTTATTTATTATGCAAGTGTTGCTTTTCTTCTTCTTTCTAACCTCTTTAGAAATCTTGGTCAAAATGTATTTGTTCCAAATCATTTTCATTCATAAAGACTTCACAACCCAGTCTTCTGAGTTCAGTTAAAAATGTCTGTGTGTCATTTATAACACTTGGTCAATAACTGACAAAGAAGCAGGTGCCCTTTGTGTTAATAACAATACACTATTTGTGATCATTTGGACAACCGTTACTTCCCTGCTAGCTATTTCATTGGACTACTTTTCCCCCCCCTTTGACTAAACAAACAGTGCTATAAACTGTTACCTTGACCTACATTTCTGATTATTAAAATAACATCTGAGGAGGAACTTGGATCATTGCTTAGGCACCATTTGTAGCCCAGTTTGGGTTTTGTATTCTTTGTAAAAGTCCATTTTAGAAGAGACGGACAAAAAATATAGTCAGAATGCTGCGCCTTGTCCGGCAAGATGTCCAACACAACGCCGCTCATACCGTCTTGTCCAAATACGGTGAGAGGCCTGATCAACTTGACGCCCGGCGTATCCATTGGCACCAGCGCCATGCTGTGCCCGGCGTGTCTGCAAGCATTGCGTGAGAGACAACGCGTTGAAGTTTGTTGTTGTCGTGGAACAGAATGAGAGGGTGCTGGATTACGCTCTATTATGGGTGTGCCGTTCTCCGCAATGGCTTCTCTAACCTCTGAGCATTAAATCAACAACAAAATGACTTTGTGTGATAGGGCGGGACTAAGTCCAAAGTCTTCAGGACAAATTTTACAGAAAGTGGAACAGGAAAACTAAAGTATAGTAAACAATACTGAGAAACATTTCTTCCACGCTTGGTTGCAGATGACAACTTTAAACGATGCAACTTCTGGATGTCTCTTTCTTTTCTTGTACTGATTTGATGAAACATATGTTGGACCTTTGTTCAAATGATTGTCTCTTTTTTTTGAAAGTTAAAGTTAGATTGATGCATTTCATGTTTTTGAAACGCAATAAGACAAAGAAAACACCTATTTATGTGGCTTTGAGCAAAAGTACATTACAGAATAAAGTCACTTTATTACCATACACAGTAAGTTTGTACACAAATAAACTACATATGCAGTTATTTTCTACATCATTTAATTTAGCGCTTAATAATCTTATATTTTATTGAGCATCCAAGTGTAATCTTTTTTGATTTTATTAGGTCATTTTCATTATTTTAGGTTGTATTGGGATTTACATTATTATAAAAATAATACATTACACAAGAACTTTCTACATTGTGCTCACCTAAAATTTGGAACGTGATCCATCATTGGTTTCAAAGTACATTGAATTATGCTGATTAAACAAACAAACAAACTAACAAACAAAAATATCTTGGTGGCAACAGAGCATCTGACCTGCTGGCGGAATCCTCAGGGGCGCTCCTGCACATGACAATGGCCACTTTGCATCGAGGGTGCCCCGCACCTGCGAGGACCACGCGCAAACGCTTTAGTCAATTAGGGTCTCACCGCCGGGTGACCCTCCTGCGTGGGCGTGCGCGAGTGCTCGGAAGCTTCGACCCAGCTGGCAAAGTACAGCCGAGCGGTGACGAATTGATGACCGGCCGCGTGCTGATTGATATTTCCCCAAATATTCACCTCTACTTGCTAATAACGGAAACACAAGGCTAGTACACGTATTGTAAGACTACTTAAGAGCTTGATGAAGCTTAGTTAATAGATTTTTTTTTTTTTACCATCTGGTGGGAGGTCTACTTTGATGTATACTTGTGGTTACTTGGTCTCACACGGCCTCCAAAGTCATCTGCAGAGTCGCAGCCGGCAACAAGTCGGCTTTCCTGTTTTGATTTCCATGAGACGAGCCCCTCAGGAGAGGACGGGGGACATATTTACAACAAACATGCGCGTCGCAGCTCAAGTCTCATTGTCCGAGTATACAAAATGCTCCCATACTTTAAGGTGAACGCGGTTGACCAAAAATCTATCGGGGGTATCCAACTTATTTGATCGGGGGCCATGTTGTACTTTTAGTTTCGGTCAGAGTGCCTAAATAACTGTCCAGTCAAATACTTTTTCCAGTTCCTCCAGAGGTCAAGAGAGACGGTCAACTAATACATTTTTAGCCAGAAACTTCAAGTCCAATCAGCAAATGTCTTTCTTTTCCCCATCTTAAATCCCCTTAAAGCCCCAACATTTTATTTGACAACAAACAAGTCACAAAATAAAACACCTGTCATTAGTTATTCCTATTCCTCCTACATTTAGCTTGCTGTAGGCGTAATTGCCATCCATCCCAATACTTTTGACCGTTTAGCATGAAGTCTGGCCATAAAAACAAAGATGGCCTAAGGCATGCCGGGTTCCCGGTACACAAAAGTGAACGACAGAAGCCGTCAGGTCCAAACGTGTTCCCTCTGCTCTGGAATGTGACGTCTATTTTTATTTACGACCTCATCTCATCCGTTAGACACTTTGCCTTTTCGTTCATTTTCTGTTGCTTAACTGAAGCGCAGGCCAGGAATGTTGTTCTGCGCAAAATGGCCAGAGATGGAACATCGCGCTACTGTTCCGCAACATCTCTTTTCACGACCTCTTGATTGCACAAACACCGCAAATGGGGTGACGAGGAAAAACCCAAAGAAATAATTACACTTGCTAAAGTTCCACGTGACTCGGGTTTTGGCTGTTTTTACAACTCTTTGTTATAAATGGTACCGTGAATCATGTAAAATTGCGGTTTTGGCTGGATAGCTCCATGGATTACGAATAATTGCACAAGCAAAAACCAAAACCAAATTCACACCATTGATGTATCTAATGAGATTTACGTTGAAAGTTTTGGTTCTGCGACTTTAAATATATGCTTTGACAATATTAACTTTTACTATTATAAAACTATTACAAGAATGACAGTTGATTCTAATCTAAATATGTCTTCTCAAACACAGTTTTTTGTGTTTGTTTTGTGACATTAGCAAGCTGAGCTGGGCAGCTGGAACATCATTCAGTCAACTGCTAATGGGCTGCTCCCAGGCAGGGATAAATATGGCCGTATTTTACCGCTCTATTCACATTCCGCAAACACAATATTCACCTTTTTACCACCCGACGTGGGCTGACTTTGAATAAAAACAAATGAATGCATTTTGACTTTCAACCGCTTGCCGTCAGCTCTGTGCATACATATCTTTATTTACTGATTTTATTTTATTTTTTGTGGGGGAAAAAAATACTTTGACATATATTCTATGTTGCTGATTTTACAGACGTGATTTTGCAGAAATGAAAGCTTCCCCGCAACTTCTTGGATCGAAGCCTTTTGTCGACTACTAGTCCCACAATGCATAGCAAGAATTTGCATCGTGGGAGTCCAAGCTAAGCCGATTAACAAAGTCGTTGAAAGGCTTGCAGATGTCAATAGTCGGCCGCGAGCGCTACCTGTCGGTTTTCATGTCCAAAATTGACTATATAAATGAGCGCGACGGGCTAAAATTGACATCCGCAGGGCGTACCTTTTGACCTCTCGTTTGCAAGCATTTCAAAGACATGCCGGGACAGCATAATGATCGCCGACATGTTTTGACAGTCCATGCAATATTTTAGCCTCTTTGTGTTTTCCTTTGATATCGCACATCAAATACATCTAAGAGTCAGGTGCTAATTTCCTCCGGGGGTTCAAATAAACGCTGTGTTTACACTCGTGAGGGCACATAGAGCATATTAATTGGAGCCATTTCTTTTGTGTCGGCTTTCCTTTAGCAGGAGTTTAAAAAGAAAAGGGTCAAAAGCGTTTGCCAGGGGGTGGCGTGCAGTCCAGGTTTCTTGAAATATAGTAACATTTTTTTAAATTCCGTTATATAAATTTATAACAACTCATGCATGTAAAAATCTCAGATGTCAGAAATTTCCCTCAAGTTACACGAGAGAACAAAGGAGTGGCCCAAGAGTGACAAGGGGTGTCCGTGCCCCCCAGTGTCACCGTTTTTCTGCGCCCCTGCTTTTTCAGACAAATCAATGAATGCCATGAATCATACAATTTCTGTAGAAATACTCTATTTTTAATATTCATTCGGTAACACTACAAGTCATTACGAAAGTAACAAAACTTCTACTTTCTAGAAATGTTGCATTTTAAGTAGCTAAATTCCAGACTTTAAAGAGTGGCAAAAATCCTAGTGGGATACAATATAAAGTCTATTGGATTTTTATGATGCAGTCACAAGAGCTCTGCGTTTAGTCACCTCATAAGGTGTTGGGTTCGCACGTAAACAAAGCGCGTCTCGGGAAGCTGAGGCAAAGTTTATGAGCGCGCGCACATGGATGGCGGGGCGTGCTCCACTCGCAGAGGGAGGGGGTGGAGGTTATGTTTTTTTTTTCTTTCCCTCAGACTACTTTTCTGCACACAAACGCGCAGCACACTGTGTCCGAACGTTCCAAAAAGTTAGCAGAGCAACAGACTAAACCAAGAAGGTAAGACGTTTGTTTTTTTTTCTTTTTATGGTCTTTGGATTTGGGATTTATCTAAAGGAGGGTGTGTGTATAATGTATGACAATTTGTTTTGCCTTATTTCCTGTAATGCTATTTCGAAGGTTATTTTGTTTTCCTGTTCAGAGTTCAACAGTAAGTTAAAGGTCCTTTTCTTTTAGAACCAATGGCGATAAAAATAATAAGCCTATTAGTGAAATTTGCTGATTGGTTTACTTTTTTCTTTTTGGAATTTATGAATATGATGTCAATTAACCTTCCTGCTATGTTGTGGGTAAAATGGAGCGTAAGTGTTCAATGAATTTTTTCTAGACGTGACCTCCGCTTGGCTATGTAATCGAAATAACCATTAAAAATGGGCATTTGTATGCATTTTTGTCATTTGGGGGATTTCTTAGAAACATTTTGTCAAGGTTTTTTTTTTTCTTTTTACTATTTTGAAACTTCTTGAAGGTATAAACTTTTTAGATGTATAAGCAAAACCGAGAATTAATTATTCGAGGGTAGTCACTTAATGTTTGGATTACAAAACATGAGCCCGGGTCATCGGACAAACACATTTAACACACAAGTTGATATTAAGGATTGCTTTTGTATCTGTGTGTGTTTCCATTGAAATTAAGAAAGGCTTTGACACTTTTGAAAAAACGTACACGCCTCCGGGCCATTTTGACCCAGGGACATTATTATTGTTCTTGAGAAATAAACACAATTCACCGGATAATTCAAATAATTGATTTGATATTGTTATTTTTTGGGGGTGAATCCTCCTGAGAGTCAAAATTTGATAAGCCAAAAAAGTAATTTTAGTATTTGGTTATGCGTTCCTACAAAATAAAATTATATCAGTCATCTTCAACTCTGCTTTCCAAGAATTGCTTCATCACTTATTTCAGCCTTAAATATGTGGCCGGTGGCAGCGGGGGAAATACTTGACGTGTTTTGGAATGTTCCGTCTGTTTCACGCGTTGCGTAACAAAGCTGGACTCAAAAGCAATGAAGCGCAGGCGTGATTTGGATCTCCGCGTTTTGGCTCCTACGTTTTTGCCAGGTAGCGCGGCGGACTTCTGATGGAGCTCCGACCCCCGAGCGGATGCTCAGTGATGTGTTCACGGGCCGGGATGTGGGGATTAAACCGTTAGTGAAGCCACGCGGGAGAAATTCCGCCGATGCCCTCCGTGCTCAAATGTCCCTCTTCTTCCCCCCGTGCAGAAAAACATGGAGGATTACTATTACCACCCCGACGACGACTCGAACCACAACGACAGCTACGACTACAGCTACGACCACTCGGTGTGCGACAAGGAGGAGGTGCGCTCCTTCGCCGGCGTCTTTCTGCCGGTCATCTACTCGCTGGCGTTGGTGCTGGGCCTGGCGGGGAACGCCCTGGTGGTGGCGGTGTACGCGTCCCGCTCGCGCCTGCGCACGCTCACCGACGTCTGCATCCTCAACCTGGCCGTGTCCGACCTGCTGCTGCTGGTCACGCTGCCCTTCTGGGCGGCCGACGCCGTGCTTGGCTGGCGCTTGGGCGTCGCCGCCTGCAAGCTCACCTCCTTCCTGTACAGCGCCAACTTTAGCTGCGGCATGCTCCTTCTGGCCTGCATCAGCGTGGACCGCTACCGGGCCGTGGCGCGCGGCGGGGCCGGGAGGGGCGCCCGGGCGCCGAAGCGCTGGATCCTGGCGTGCTTGGCGCTGTGGGCGGCGGCCGTCTTTCTGGGTCTCCCCGAGCTCGTCTTCTCCACCGTCAAACATTCCAACTACAGGACGTACTGCACCGCCGTGTACCTGCCCGGCATGGGGCGTTCCGCCAAGGCCGCCCTGGAGCTGCTGGAAGTCACCCTTCGGTTCGCCTTGCCTTTCCTGGTGATGGTGGTGTGCTACTGCCGGGTCGGCCGGGCCCTGGGACGAGCGCCTGGGGTGCGGCGGGAAAAAAAGTGGCGGGCCCTGCGAGTTCTGCTGGCGGTGGTGGCCGTCTTCTTGCTGACGCAGCTTCCCTATAACGTGGTGAAGCTTTGCCGAGCGCTGGACATCATCTACTTGCTGGTGACCGACTGCGAGGTCAGCAAGGGGCTGGACCGCGCCCTGCAGGTGACCGAGAGCCTGGCGCTGACCCACGCCTGCATCAACCCGCTCCTCTACGCCTTCGTCGGGTCCTCCTTTAAGGGGCACGTACTAAAAACCGCCAAGCGTCTCGGACAGCGGCTCGGTAGACACCCCGGGGACGGGGTGGGCGAGCCGGCGGTGGAGATCGCGCTCAACGCGCGCGATCGGAACCACTCGCAGTCTGGTTCTGACGAACCCGATACCAGCACCTTCAGCATGTAAAGGAGCCGCGACGGCTCATCGCTAATCTGCAACTATTTAGCATTTGGGTCCCGAGGGAGGATAAACACTAGTTCGGTCCTCCGTTAATGGAGCGGCGAGTTTTTGAGCGAGACCAAATAGTCAGAGCTAAAAGGCGTTAACGATATACAGGGACCGAGCCCTCCGCCGAGAACCGTCAGTAAGTCACCCCTCCACAAAAAAAAAAAAGGGTTACAATTGCTGATCTTAAAGGTTCCAACCGTAAATAAAACACAGGCTACGATTCCGCAACACTTTAACATAAACTCAAACTAATCCAACACTTTCAATATACTGGCTAACACAAGCCTCTCTTTTGAAAAAAATATAAATAAAAACAATATGCACCAAACGCACATGTACTGTACATGCTACTTCCATAAACGATCCAGCTCCATCTCAGTGTATCAAACTGTTTGGTATCCGATAACCACATTCATATGAGCCGTGGATTGGGCACCGCTCGTAGAGTATAAACAAAACAAGGAATGAATATGTGAACTGAGCCGCTGAAACACATTTGCTAGGCAGGCTTTCACTCTCCGTACAAAAATAAATAAATAAAGATGTTTAACGCGCGTTGGCCAGAGGAAAGACACTTTTATAATGTGCGCTTTAGGCGATCAAATATGCCTCAAACTTACAATACACTATCTGTTGTAGTACCGAGTGTGACCGACAAAAGGCTGTCCACTTCATTTCAACTGAGGCGAAACCGATGACCGCTAGTAGAAGAAATACTAGAAGCTCGGCTAACGCTTAGCTTCTCTGCTAACTACAACGCACTTACAAAGTCTTCATTTTTTGGCCGTTTCCTCACGAGTCACGTTTTGGATAACACCCGTTTCAAGTCACAATCACGTAATCTGTTGCTAACGTGCAGAAGGATTTGCAAACACAAATATAAACTGGTTTAACATTAACCCGAATTCTTGGGGATAATCGCTCAGAGATATCAGTCAATCGAGCCTTTGCTGTGAGTGCCGTGTTCCCAGCAGGACGTCATGCTAGCGACTTATTTTTTTATTGCTAAAAGTTTACTACCGTACATCTATCTCTTGTCGCTTCTTATTTTGAAGGAGTTCAAATGTTAGGAGATTGATAGTCTCGAGATGAACATTGAGATGGAGGTTTTGTACATAAAAGGCACAGGCTGTATTTTGTTTTGATTGTATGTTATGTTGACTGAATTAAAAAGTCTAATTGTTATCTGACTTGGCCAACAAGTTCTCCTTTGGTACGCTGATAAAGACAAGAATTCGTACCGCTTTTCCACGTGTTTTTATGGTTTCAAAGTTGAGGACGTTAAGAATGCATTTTTATTATTTCATTGAATTGCTACGTGTGAACTCCTACTACTATTTAAAAAAAAAAAAGTGTGCGTGTGGTATGGGCCATTCTTTGAACAAATGACGGTTGATATTAGGCTTGGATCACTTGTTATGATCTTTTTACGTGAAAACAATAGTTTGATGTTTTGGTGCAGGTTCATGTAAGGGCAAATGAGGTTCTATATTTAATGGGCTTCAGTTACGGAAATGTTTGATGAAGTTGTGGGACTTATTATTCTCCAGTATGTGGGTTCAATTTGGAAACAAATAATCCTCTTTTTTCCTATGCTAATTCATTCAAAGTACATAAAATCAAGCTACAGTCTGCTCGTGCCAAACGGAATTGGACAGTTTGTCATTCTTTCCATCCTCGGTACCTGTTAGTCATCCTCTTTCCGCCGCACTGGCTAAACCAAAAGGCTAGACCGCAAGCATTTGGAAGGGATCATCGTGTCCTGCGTGCAGTCTACAGGGAAACAATGGAAAAAAAAGCTGCCGCCTCATAATAAGGCACGTCATTGTAGAAACGCAATCCCGAGCACGGGAGAGGACACTCTTGGGGGAAACACCCTTAAGATTGTGATTGGTCACTGTCAACAATGTTAGTCGACTTTTGTTTATGGCGAGATTGCAGAGAGATGTTATGACTCCCTTTGGAACGGGGGTGGGGAACTTTTTTTCCCCATCGGTGTTTACAAACTCTTTCAAGGACCTTAAACAATATAATGGAGCAATTGAGCAAATGTTTATAATTATACATGATGAACCGCGACAACAGACACTATCATAGGCCCTTGATTCCACATTGCTACTTTAGAGATTTGGATTTTTTTTTTTTTTAATTAACATTCCTTTCCAAGCAAACGTTTCAGCCCCTTTCGGTTCAACGTGTGTGGGGATGTGTAAAGACAAACAAGCAAACAACAAATGAAATCTCGTATTCCATCCGGGGCGTCGGTCAGCCCGCGGCAATTTGCACAGCTGTGATCTGCAGCGCTAAGATGAGCTTTGGGTGTTAGCTCTTGGGTGAAAAATGACTACGCCGGTTGGAAACTAACCAGAACTGTCGGGATGTGAGATATAGCGAAGCTTCTGAGCTCAAATTAATTGCATTACATTTGGAGATTATTTTGATCAGTTCCAAATGTAAACTGTCATCCTGGTAAATGCTTAAAATGCATAAGGTACAGGTGTCAAAATCAAACATTTATTGCAATCAATTAGTTTTAGTCATGGTTAAAGCATTTTTATGCATTCTTTGTAAAAAGGTGCTTGCCTACCACAGAAGCAGCTGAAGTTATGCTTACCGCATAAATGCAAAGCACCCAGCTGTGACTGCAGCCAAAGTGAACGATAGCAACAAAGATGCTAATGTAGCCAGCCAAAGCAAAACATTTTGACAAATTGAACTTGAGATCGCCACGCATTTGAGCAAGTTAGCGACGGTCAGGATGCTTCATGTTTTATTTTAGTCACATTCTCTTTACTTTGCAAAGGACTAAGCAGCACAATTCCTCCCGGTGAGATTAAAAAGATTGATTTATTTAATTAAGTCAATGAATTACAGATCTTAACTAATCACGCAACACTAAACACTTTATTATTCATTACTATTAGGTCATAACCAACCATAAAAAACAAAGGATAAAACACTCTGTCCTGAGCGTAAAGATGATTTGTGACAATTACCTTCTCGCATCATGAAATCATAAGTCAAGCCAAATGTTTATTTTCGCTATCTTTTACGCCCTGACTAGTCTAGACATTCAGATTATTCTTGTATTTAAGACTCGTTAAAAAAAATGTTAAAGTCGCTAAAAGGAAACAACCTTTTCGGGTCTACTTTTGCTGGAAAAGCTTTAACAGACACACAGCAGGGAATGATCCCGCCAGAGCCATAAATATCTTGATGTTTGAAAAGCACTCCGCTAAATCCAATTCAAACATCTCCAATAAACAAAGCATGTTTGTTCAGCCAATCTGAGGCATAGCCCTGCGCAAGTGCGCAAGTGCAAATCATCAGTCCAGGAAATAAACACATCCAGGATTCATGTCATGTGTGCTTCTGTGACTCATATGAACAATCTAAAGAGGGTGGACTTACCGCTGCTCCACCACTTCTTTCCGTTGATGACAAACTGGTCCTTCTCTCGGTGGAGACTGCACGCCATGTTGGTCGCGTCGCTGGACGCCACGTCGGGCTCTGACGAAAAGCAATTTGGTTTGATAATCACACTTTTTCCACAAGTTATCTATCCAACACTACACATGTTCATGTACAATTAATACCTTTAAAAACATATCTTTCCACTTGACTGAAAATCTCCAATCTTGGATAATCACCAATCGAGGCTCACCTCTTGGTCTCATTAGCTGAGACTTCTGCGTGTGAGGTCATTTCAAGTTGATGGCAAATGGAATAATGTGTTTTAAAAGTATTAAATGCTCATGAAACATTAATATATGTTTTACTTCTGATAGGACGAAATAGATGGCCTTTAAAGAGGACAAATTTTAGGACAAACTTATATATAATTATTTTTTAAGGCAAACCGATCAAAAGTCTTTCTCTAAATCTGACCGTTAAGAATACATAATTTAATTTTGAAATATTTTAAAAGTGGCTAAATACATACTTGTTTTGTTTTTTTCTAGAATTTCTGAAAAAAATAGAACAGCTTTTTGTGCTGGGTTTTACATTGTACTGCACTTATAAAACCTCTTAAAGGCAGATTTAAATTTTGAATGTAATTTTTGACTTGACACGTTAACGTAACTCTACATTAATTGATAACTATGGCATTCATTATGAAGAACTTGTATATTTTTTAAGAATAGTCAAGGAACTTTTTTACATAACTTTCAAACAGTAACTTAATGACTTTTTTTTTAGTTTTTATTTCTTTTTTTGTATCATTATTTGAATTATTCTTATTACTTTTTTTAAGCTCCTTTTGGTAATGAACTTGTTTAGACAATGATCATGTTCATTCCATCTTAAACGTTGGCTAAATATTCAGGAAAAACACATTAGTGACGTGTTTGAAAATCCTGGGGGGAGGTTCCCACCCACTTTGATTACCCATGCCTGCAGCTGTTTTCACGCAGCATAGCGACCAAATTAACAGAAATCTGGGAGAAATGACTCACTCCTTTTGGATTTATTAATAAACACCTCGAGCAAATGTGTGTGATTATCTTCCTTGTGAATAAATTGCGGCAGCGTTCCAACGAGCGGATGCATCATGTCACCTGTCATGCAGAAGCAGGAGCGCATCTCTCCTCTGAGCATAGGTTCCAACCACGTCTTTTTTTGCTCCTCGCTGCCAAACATGTGCAGCACCTCCATGTTCCCTGTGTCTGTTGACAGGAAAGAAAAAAAGGCTTGCATTGTCATAGCAACATGCAAAGTGGACGAGACTCCAACGTGGTTTACACTTCAAAGTGGAAAAAAATATGCTAGTACAAATTGAGGAGAATAAATATTTACAAATTCTACTGCCAACACTTCTTTTGTTATGACTACTGTTGCATTTGTACTATTCAAGTCACGTTATGAGGGCAAATGATGCCCATTGAAGTGTTACGCATCCACCGGAAATACTTCTCAGTTTTGGCAAGCTCACTGCTAGATATTTTTTAACCAAAAGTTGTCAGCTGATTGGATAACACATTTTCACATGAGCATATTTATTCCCAGCCATTTTGTGTGGAGTGACCACTTCTGTTATGGCAGTCTATTGCTATATGAACATGGAAAACTCCACTCCAAGTTCAGTTGTGTCAAAAACAACCCAATTACGGCTCAAAAAAATGACCGACCCAATATTTGTGTCAATTTGACCCGACTTTCTATCGACTTTTTATCTTTATCTGTTCCTCAGCAATCAATATCAGAAAATAGCATTGCCACTTCTGACAAAAAAAAAGATAAAACAATCTTTCATAAAAATATTCACTTCCAGCAAATTTGACTAACATTCTTATTGTTTTTTGCTTTTGTGACTGATCAAACCTCTTAACTGTGATATTCCTTCTACACTACAACATAACTACAAACTATGAAAGGGGATTTTGACAAATAAGAGGATATTTACTGATGTTTTATATTGAAAATGAATGCATCTGTATGTTTTGTGCATTCATTGAGTTCAATGAAAGCATTTATTGGACAGATTTTCAATAGGGAGTATCACAAAATAATAGTCCAAAAGGACTACTACTCCAAAACTCATTCCATTTTTTTAATTTGGGGGTTACATTCTGACATAATCTAATGGGGGATCTTGTCATGTGGCTAAAACTTATATTGATCAGTTTCCTACCTTGTTAAATTATTGCTGAGAACGTTTGTCAATGTCTTCCCATAGTTGCTGAATGACATTTAAAAAAAATGACATAAATACGGGTAATGGGGAAATATGATTAAAAATGTGTATGAAGCGAGTAGCTCTTCACATTGAGCAGAACTGAAGACATAGCTCTCAGTTTCGAAAAGCTTTCCAAATCATCCGAGAGCGTGAATGGGTGTTTGTTTCTCGCCTTGTTTGGGCTTCAGCTCATTCTGTTGACAAGCACTATAGAAAACAGATGGATTGTTTGCTTTTGGGCGACCCCTTGAAATGACCCTGAAATGACAAATTTCCTGTGTCTTTTCAGCAGGGCTTTAAGAGAGCCTCTGCTTTGAAAGCTAAAGTCCGCATAAAAATAAAAAAACGCACACATCAGTCAGTCTTGACGACCTTAATGTGCAGATTGTGTCGATGGGGCGTGAAGGTGAGCGGGATGTTTACCCGGCGCCTGGCAGTTAAAGACTTCCGGAGCAAAGAGGCAGCGTCCGGTCTCCTCGGCGATGTAGGCGTAGTCCAGCTGAGTGAGGCCGCTGGCCGCCGGCAGGAAGAGGTTCCATAACCCCGCCTCTCGAGCTTTTGCCTAACCGCATACGCGCGTACGCCCTTTCATTATGACGCTTTGAGGGTTCTTTGGAGAAGCGTTAAAACGTTTGAACGTCTACCTTTAGATCCTCGATTATTTGGGGGGTGTTCCATCTCAGTGGTGAGTGAGCGTATTTGATGTAGTAGTCCGCTACTTCCTGCGCAAGCAAACAAGTCGTGCAAGTCTTCTACGGTACTTTGGTTCTTTTCATCTAGCGCAACAGAGAGAAAGTGATGATGCCGGGCCAAAGGTGATGACTGGCCATGTTGCATTATATGTGAAATCAATAGAGGTCTTGTTCTCTCGCTCAGAGAATCTGTGTGAACCAACGGCCCAGGTCCAAAGGTTTAATGGGTAAAAGGGGGGAGCGAACAAAAGGCCGCTTTGTCTCTGCGCTGACCTTCTGCGCGGGAAGCACGTGCTGCCTCATGAAGTCCTTCACCTGCTGGAGAACCGCCTGGCCCCTGGCCGTCTGCAGAAAGAGGCCGGCTTCCTGCGGAGCCGGCGGAGGCCTGCGGCGAGGGGGAGGCGAGCGAGACTAAAGTCATCCGGCGCGAGCGGAAGGGGCAGCAGCTGGATACTGAATTCCAAACTTGATTTCTATGTTTACTGGCAAAACCTCCAAACGGCAGGTGGAACGAATCCTATCTTTTTACTGGACGACTAGACAATACAATCATTTACACTGGCGTCAAGGGAAAACGATAACACAAGAGACAAGAAAACAGTGATAACAAACCTCTGCGCCAGCTGCAGGGCCAGCGCGGCCAAGGGCTCGACACACTGGCCTAACTCGGCGGCGTTGGGAGCGCTGGCGTTGCCCAGTAAGTGGCGGGCATAAACACCCTAGATGGAGAGATACCAATGAGAATGAGATTAGACAGCATTTCCTTCATATTATGACAGAATTGATCGTGACTTTGCGTTGTGCTTTAAAATATAAATATAACTTCAATATTGCCCCTTGCACCACTTCCTCTAATCTACAATTATTTTAATGGACATGACTATAATAACAGAATGCTCCAAAAAAATCCTCAAGGACAGCTGGTTGAAATTAAACAGGCGGGTCGACCATTTTGGTGAGAAGTTTACGATTGGGTGAATTCAAGGACTTGTGCTTTGATAAACTCTTAGGAGGGAATTTGCTGAATTGAGGAGAAGCGGCTATAGAAAATGGATGGATGATTTAAACTTAGTTCAAAAGCTCAAAAGCGGGTGTCGTATACAGGGAGGGTGCTAAACTGACTTTTTTCTTGAGCCAAAAAATATCAAGCAAAAGCTTTTTTAAGCGATAAAAATTGTTACTAGGGCAAATTTCAAGTTCTAGTACATGGAAAAATACTTACAAATACAGGTATTTTATTGAAAGTTGTGATTAAAATAAAAACATTAATAACAGCCAATAACAATTTCTGTGCATTGCCAAGTGCCAATTCTCATGTAAATGAAGAAAAACCTACAGGATACACATTTAGCTCAATCTTATCAAATTGCACTTGTGATGCTCAGAAGGACAATTACATTATTATTATTATTATATTATATTATTATTACTGTATATATATATTCCAGCTGTATATATTGCTGTAAAAAGGTCGCATTCTAGCACTTTTTTTTTTTTTTGTTCCGCTGATTCCACTTCAAAAAATGACCAAGAAACAGCTATACCTGAGCGATTCCTGCCATCTTGAAAAAGGACAACGCCAAGTAAAAATTTAAGCACGGCAACGGGGACGAGATCCCCCGTCGGCGTTTGTAAATGGAGATCAGGTCGTCCACGGTGGGAATACCTGCTCAATGACACACATACATGAAGAAAAGAGTCAAATGTGTCTTTTGTTTGATTTCAGTATCAAATTGGAGTTCTTCACACCTTCTATTCCTTTCAAGCTTCCCATAGAGCTCAGTATGTTGATGCCAAAGGGCCAATAGTGGGGCATAAGAAAGTAGGCCACGTCTGCCAGAGGTTGCCCGGTGGTAGACAGCTCCCAGTCCAGCACTGCTAGCACACGAGCCTGAAGGGCCACAGCGCGGATGTTGCCCTTAACGGTCATGTGAGAGAATGCGTCATCGTGCTAAGAAGGTGCGCAGTACCTCAGTTGGATGGAATACCAAGTTGTCCACTCGGAAATCTCCGTGGACAAGCGTGACTTCCTCGTCGTCGGCGGGCAGATTGCTCATCAACCACGTGGAGAGCTCGTTCATGGCGGGGATGTCTCTGTGGGATGCTGCCGTGTACTGCTTGGTCCAGGTGGACACCTTAAAGACAAGAGATACGTAGCATTGTAAACTGACTTTTTTTTTTTATTGCTCATAAGAATCTGGGTTTATGATTGTTTAAATGAATACCTGAAAATAGGAATAGAAAAAAAATAGCAAGCCGTATCACCTGTCTTCTACAGTAGCCTGATCCTTTCCCATAGCCGTCCAACCTCAGGGTCGCTAGGTCCAGTGAATGCAGTTTGGCCAGAACCTCCACTGCTGCAACGTACAGAGCCGCCCTCTCTGCTGGGATCACTCCGGGCAGACGTAGGTCCCGAAATATGCGACCCTGCTCAGTTATGGCGGCCGTTAACTTACAGGTTACCTCATACGCCCGAAAATTCACAAACTCACAACAACGTGCTCCATCAGGTAGAACTCTGTTCCGATGATGTTGATGTCGGTGCAGTGGAAAAGGGGCTGAGGAACCGGGAATCCAGCGGAATGCAAGGCCTTTTGGACACGATATTCCCTGTCCACCTGGGGACCAAATCACAATATGCAAATATTTAACTTTATACCAGCGATTTTTGTTAAGATTTTGCCTTCGTTAAAAAATAACCGTAACAATGTATTCCTTTCATGACAAACAAAAAAATAAATCACTTTTTCATGATTAAATATATATTTATATCATGTAACATGAAAAACAGAAATGCAAGGGAACACGAACCGCGGTGGCGTCATAGGCGCCTCTTGTTTGAAGCGATTATAGATAAAAAAATTTAGGACATGCATTAAACGTATCAACAATAAATATATTACAATACGCGAATTATTTACCGTACGTTTTTACCATAATGTAAATAAAACGTAGGCGCAGTGTTTTGACATTTGAAAAGAAATGACTCCCCCTGCTGTACATTTGTAGGTACTACAATCAACAGGATTTAAGGCAAATTTATCTTGTTTTTTTTCTTCAGTTGTTGGTTTTGTTTATGATGTTACCTTGTGAGCGCCGGGTAACAACGCACCAGGTGGCTTCTTCCTGAGAACATAACTTTTGGAAGGTGTCTGGATCAGGAAAGTGGGATTGGACTGGCCCGCACTGGAAAAATGATTAGCATGTTAGCTCAATAAAGTTGCTCACTTTTGACAGGAACCTAAACTCACCTGTACTGTCTAACGGCGAACGTGTCGTCGTTTGATACGAACGACTCTGCGGAAAGATACTTTTTAAGTCTGTCTTCGTCAAATTGATGCTGCGGTCGCACCGTAGTTGTCGATTCGTCCATATTGTTTTCTTGAAATGATAACACGGTAGATTAATTATTTCCAATTCCAGTTGTTGCGACTCACAACTCACCGACTAGGTCGGACTATTACGGCGATGCACATTCGACACAAACATCATTTAAAACTAAACAAAAATAACATTTTTACCGTTCATATTCACAGTAATATTTTTATACTAATGGGGGTTCACTTGAAGCAAAATACTGTACATAAATACGCTGAGCGTAGTGTGGCAAATTCCTCGGAACATTTATTTGGCTACTCAGATTTCAGCACGAATTGTATATGCTGCGACACACATCCACACAGCTGATTGGACTTGTGAAGACGTGTACTTTTCTGTGTGGATTATTACTGTTTGGGCACTTTGTTGTTACGTGTATTCATTTTTTTCCCCAAATTGTTGATTTCATTTTTTTCAAGCCATCATGGCAACGGTGGAGGAACTGAAACTTCGCGTGAGGGAATTGGAAAACGAACTGATCAAGTGTAAGCAAAAGCAATGCGCCGCCGACCAGTTACACCGACCCAAAATTGAAAAGATGAGCGCAGAAGTTGTCGATTCCAACCCTTACAGGTATGTTTATATTTATTATTAAAATGAGTTTTGGGGATGCCGCGCCCTTTGGGAGAATGGTGACTCATTCAAGCTTTTTCTCCCCCTCCTCCCCGGTCCTTGCAGCCGGCTAATGGCTCTGAAGAGAATGGGCATCGTGGATAATTACGAGGTAGCAGCGTTCCCTCTTTGACACATTTTTAGAATTGCGTGTTTTAATATTATTTCATATGTTTGACAGAGCATCCGCACGTTCACGGTAGCCGTGGTAGGTGTCGGAGGAGTGGGCAGCGTCACAGCCGAAATGCTTACGCGATGTGGCATCGGTAAGGTAATAACAAAAAGCTCTTATTATGGGTTGGGATAGTAATTTTTTTTAAAAAACGTAATCAATGCTATATTCATTTTTTTTCTTTTAAATTGCATCCCACTACTTCGTTTTTGACTGTTGTTGCCTAAAGTTTACCGTTAACGTCTTCCCAGCTGCTACTGTTCGACTACGACAAGGTGGAGCTGGCCAACATGAACAGACTCTTCTTCCAACCTCACCAGGCCGGCCTTAGCAAGGTGGAGGCCGCGGAACACACGCTCAGGTACAACTCGTTTTTGGAATATTCTAGACGAAATTACTTACGTTTTATTTTACCAACCTGTTCTTGAATGCACCCTAATCCAGAAACATCAATCCGGATGTGTCGTTTGAGACGCACAACTACAACATCACCACCTTGGACAATTTCAACCACTTCATGGAGCGTCTCAGGTGACTTGCTTGCGCTCTATCCTCCACGCTTAGTGGACACATCTTCATTTCTTTATCTTATCAGTCATGGAGGCCTGGAGGATGGCAAGCCCGTGGATTTAGTCCTGAGCTGCGTGGACAACTTCGAGGCCCGCATGGCCATCAATACAGTAAGATTGACAAGCAAAAATCACTTTTTTTTTTTTTAAGCTTCTGTGTATCATTATTACTGTTTTCCTCCTTGTGAAGGCTTGTAATGAGCTGGGACAGACCTGGATAGAGTCTGGAGTCAGCGAGAACGCCGTGTCTGGACACATACAGCTCATCAACCCGGGAGAGACGGCATGCTTCGCTGTAAATAACACGCGCACTTTTTCCAAGAACCTTACTCCTGTACAGCTACCATACTTTTTGCACCTCTGTTTTTGACGTGTTCTTCCGCAGTGCGCCCCACCTCTTGTGGTGGCGGCAAACATCGACGAGAAGACCCTCAAGAGGGAGGGCGTGTGCGCTGCCAGCTTGCCCACGACCATGGGCGTCGTCGCTGGCATCCTGGTCCAAAATGTCCTCAAGTAAATTCCATATATGTACAAATGCATCAAAAAATTGTGAATCGCTCTGTTACTGTCACTCGCACCCCAATAACAGTAAAAGTACAAAGTACTAATTTGCAATAAATACTGAATAAAGTCACATGTTAGGGCGGTTACATTTTATTTTTAAAAAAAAAATGGTTTCTATGAGAGACTAAAGTATTAGACAAAATCTCATATATATAGACATATATTTGGTAATTTTGCTAAATAGGTGTTTTACAAAAAAAATGTTCATTTTAAAACATCAAGGTAACGTCAAACTATTTACAGTCTTCAAAGTATTTTTTATTATGAAGCTTAGAATAAAAAAATGTGATCATGGAAAATTTTGCGATTCACTAATAAGTTAAAAAATATAATGGCTTGACAGTATTAGTTATGTAATAAGAATTTAAGTTATATACTTTGAGTCAATATTTGTTGGAAATTATAACTGAAACCTGTAGAAGTTTAAAAAAATATATAATTGGAGACGCTTTTCATATTAAATGACCAATATTTATCTTTTGTCCTAATGTATTCAAATATTTTGGTTTTCTAATTGGGGGGGACTTTTTTACTTTGAAGATTTTGGGTAACTATTTAAAATGAAAATTACTTCTTTTTTTTTTTTTAATGGAGACAGTATTTGCATTGTTGCGGTACAATATAATTGAATAATTCTGATATTCTTAACGCAAAGATATTTTTGCTCTTTTTTTTCCCCATTCTGTCTTCATTAAATTACATTATTGCATTTCCTAGTTAGGGAAGGGGTATTTGAAAATGTTCTAAATCATTTTGCCGGTTGAATACGATTTTCTGCATTGCAGGTATTTGTTGAAGTTTGGGCGCGTGAGTTATTACCTAGGCTACAACGCCATGCAGGATTTCTTCCCCAGCATGGCCATGAAGCCCAACCCGCAGTGCAACGACCGCCACTGCAGGAGACAACAGGAAATCTACAAGGTGAAAACAAACTCACTTTGCGCTGCTTTTTTTGCATCTGTAAATGACATCAAATGACACAAACACATGCTAAACTTTAAGCTAACCTTATGCTAACGCCTACAGAAGCAAGAGGCGGAGCGACCCAAGACTGAGGAGGTCCAAGAAGAGGACGAGGTGCTACACGAGGACAACGAATGGGGAATCGAACTGGTCTCTGAGGAGGCCAACGAGGAGACGCAAGCCACGGCCGCCGCCGTCGCCGACCTCCCCGAAGGCATCACCGTGGCGTACACCATCCCAGCGGCGGTCGGTTCCCGCCCAACGATTACTAATGCCGATCGAATGTTGTCAATTAATGATATTTTTTGCTTTGCGGCAGGGTAAGGGCGACGGGGAGATGGTGGAAGAGACTGAGCAGAGCCTGGAGGACCTGATGGCTAAGATGAGAGAGTTGTAGGCCGCGCGGCAGGCAAATTAAAGGAAAATACCAGAATTATCATGGCATACATTGATTATTAATAAAGATGATTTAAATGTGCATGAAATAAGGTTGCAATGCTATTAGAAAAGTTAACATCTCAATAAAGTATTTATTAGCAGGAATACACGTGGATATTGAATGTCATTTCATCCCCCCCAACACATAAATATAAAAATAAAATCACAAAGTATAAATGCACTGCATTTGGCTAAACAATTTTGTTACATACGGCCACTTTATGAAAGCGCCTGCCGTCTGGCATCAAGTGCCTCACCGCCAACTTTTTCAACTTCAAAGAGCTCTTTGGTGTTTGAGCAACAATAAAAAAAGGTCAACTCAATTGCATTTTTTACGAACTAAGTTTAGCAGGTGAATAACGATAATGGTCAATGATATTTTAATGTAAAAATATTATTTGTGTTAAAAGATCTTCCATATACCGATATGTTAACTATGACAGAAATGACTATTTGGCAGTCCCATCTTTCACCCCTCCCAACACATTTAAACACTTGTTAACACTGTTGTTTCATAGAATACTATTTAAAGAGGTCATTACAAATTCCACTCTTAATTCCTACTTATATTAGGCTTAACGTGCAAATCTAATTTCCCATTTGGTTGTGTACCTGTGATCGGTGGTCACCTGGGGCCTTGAGGGAGGAGGGTGGGCCCCCTCAGGCTGAATGTGTCGGCGCTGGATGAGTGGCGCGACGGCGCGTTACCGCACGCCAACGACGGCTCCGCCTCCTTGATCTCCATGGCGCGCTTGTACAGCTCGGCTGCAGTCTCGAAGTCTCCTTCCTCGTAGCTGCAAAATGGCGGACGTTCAGCGATGTACGCTTCATTTTTTTATTGTTTGCAATGCGGCTCTTCTGGCCCTGATGTAAGTGGACCGCTCTTAAGTTATGTTCAGAACAGCTTGTGGGGGTGATTGCGTGTTTTTAAGGTGGCGTACCTCAAAACCGCCAGGTTCTTGAGCGTCTCGCCAACGCGAGGATGCGAGCGCCCCAGGCTGTCTTCGTACACTTTCAGCGCACGTTCGTAGAGGGGCAAGGCTTCACCATGCTTCTTCTAAAAAAAACGTACACCGCGTCACGTAACAATGGCAAAAAACGAATTTAATAATAAAGTATAAATTGGTGGTAAAGATCACCAGTTGACAGTAGATGACTGCCAGGTTGACCAGTGCCGTGGCCACGCTGGGATGTTTTGGCCCAAAACTTTTTTCCCGGATGTCCAGAGAAAGCTCATAGAGGGGCACCGCCTTCTCCAGCTTCCCCTGCATATATATTATACATTTATTAAGAAACAATAAACACTACCTAATGGCATGCCATCAAATGTCTTCCTGCTATTTTAAGTGACCGCTGTCTATTGCGTGACATTGTTTACAAGCGAGGGTTGATAGTTAAATTGATACCACTGCCTTTGGCTATCACCTATTTTAAATGGGGATGAGAGTTGTGTTGTTTTTTTATTTGAGATGAGGCATTAAATTGCTAAAAGCTGTGGTAAAAAAGTAAGGCGGGGCATTGAGGCCGGTGTTTTAAGTGTCAAATGATTGAGGGAGGGTGTCTTAACTGCCGTGGCAACTCTTTTGGACTCAATGGATTCTTCTACTCACCCTGCGCTTGTAGAGCATGGCCAGGTGTTTAAGCGTATAGGCGAGCGAGGGGTGGTCCGGGGAGAGGGCCCTCTTGCGGATGTCAAGCGCCCTCTCGTACATATCCTCGGCTGCCTCGTAGTCACGCCGCTCCGTGTGCAGCGCCGCCAAATTGTTGAGGGACTGCGCGCAGTCGGGGTGGTCCGGGCCCAGGACGCGCTGCCGCATCTCCAGAGAGCGAGTCAGGAACACCTTGGCCGCGCTGGGGAGAACGCGCGAGGCAAGCGTGCTGCGGTGGAAGGTTCTCGAAAAATCTGCGAAAAAGTTAGCTGGTGACCTACTCCAGGTTGTTCTGGAGGTAGTAGAGCACGCCCAGTTCATTGAGGGTCCGGGCGCAATCGGCAGAATCGGTCCCGAGGGTGAGCTCTTCGAGTTGGAGGGCCCGGCGACGTAACAGAGTGAAACCGTACTGAAATGAATAAAGCATCGGGAGATGAGGTGACAGTGTTAATCCAAGCTTAAGTATATTCATAGAGGTAAACAATGGCAGAGGGGAAGCACTAAAAACAAATAACAAAGCTAGATTTGACACTTTTTTTGCAATAATATTTGAACTATTCAATTTTGAGCATTTTTGTATATATTGACTTTTACCTTATAACTATTATGGAGGTCCTTAAATAAAACAGTGATGGTAGTAGCATCTCTAATTCCTACTCACCATATGGCCTTTTTGGCGAGCCGTTTTCTGCCTTATCTTCATGGACCTCTTCCTGAGTTTTTCTGCCTGTTCATACCTGATGATGCCAATGACAAAAGTAAATCGCTCAGCTGGAAGAATGAGGCACGCGATATTATAAAGTAGCGCTCGACAACGGGATCGCCGTACTTGTTTTGTTTCTGGTAGAGCACGGCGAGCGACTCCAGCTCTCGCGCCACGCTGCCGTGCTCGGCCCCGTAGGCGTTCTCGCTGATCTCCAGCGCCTGCTTGTACAGCTGCTCGGCGTTGCCGTATTTCTTCCACTGGACGTAAACGGCGGCCAGCTGGTGCAGGGAGCGTGCCACGCTGGGATGGTCGGGGTCCAGGGCGGTCTCCCGGATCTCAAGCGACCGCTGGAGAGGAGCCACGGCCTGGTGCGGAACAGACGGAGAATTTAGTCTTTTCTTTCGGGTTGAACCTAAAACATAGAATAACCGTGTAACTGTTCCGACCTGACTGGGAAGGCCCAGATCTTTGAGGAAACGGCCCAAAGTCTCGTACAAGTTGGCCAACTTGGTCATGCTGTCCTCACTGTCGCAGTTTTTCTCATAGTGCTTCAGTGAGTCAAAATACTCGGTGGCCATGGAGCTTTTGTCCTTGCCGACATACTGCCAGTAAGCCAGCAGCTCGGAGAAATGACCCCTGGGGGTAAAAACCATGAATAGCAGCAAATATGGGCTGGGGGTACTTATTGTGGTGGCTCTCAAAACACAACTTCAAAAAGTGCTATTTTTTTTCTCAAAAAGATATTTATGCTCATATGCTAGTCAAATAAACTAATTTTCTGAATAACTTTATAGGTAACAAGCTATAACATTCAAATGCATATTGAAAATATGTCACAATACTTTCACCTTTTAAGAAAATACGGGTAGCTCGGCGTGAGGGTCAGTGAATATACAAACCTCTTGTACAGGTTCTGGGAAACAAACAGGTTCAAAAGGCTCAGTTGCAGTTTGGCCCGGTCTTCCTGCTGTTGGAGCAACCAGGGCAGCTCGTCGGCGACACGCCATGTCACGCAATCGTGACTATGATGAACGCACAGCCAATGAATGTATCGAGTCAAAGAAAAGGAGAGAAAAGCGATTTGTGCAAGGGCAAAGATGGCCGCTCGGCTGTACCTGAGTTGATGACTGAAGTAGTGAATTAGTTTCTCTCTGTATACAGCGCAGCTGCGTCCACCGCTCAGGAACTCCAATCTAACCGCTTCCCAAGCCTGGTAACGAAAAAAAACAAAAAAAAAAACAAGTATATTTGTGTCAAGTAACTATCTTAAAGTAATTGATGTCAACTGAGCTTTTTAATTCGGGAATTTTTTAAGTTGTCGTTCTGGATGAAAAAAAAAAAAAAGGGCTTTAAACGTTGAAGCTACATCTGTATTGTTATCTCTAAGGGTAGTTTATACAGAAACTCCATAAGAGAGATTATTGGTTTAAATTCTGGCTCGTATGCCAGGAATTGGCATCACTTATGACAATGTGCATCCATATAAAACTTAGGTAAAAAAAAAAAAATAATAATAATAATACTAACACAATTTTACAAGAAGTTGCTTATTGTTCCAATCAATTTGTTTTTTATTTTGAAAAGAAAGATGTACTTTTACTACGCAGCATTAAAATGAATTAAAATAGATTTGCTGATACCTGCAGGAACAATTTTATAATTGGACGAATCCCTTGAAATGCCTTTGTGTTCCCCGATTTGAAAATCACTGCTCTATATGTATGTTTACAATCAAATGACAAATTGTGGCCATTGAAAAATACTTAATTTCTTAGGTTCAAAACAACTTTTGTGGCATGCTTGTAGCCGGTACCTATTTGTTTTGTATGATTGCCTATGTGTACCTAAACAAGTGTCCAAAGGAACTCATTGTACCTGCAAGTGCTGGAATTTGATGAGGCCGCAATGGATGGTGACCACGCAGAGTCCACTCAGACGAAAGAGCATTGACGCCAAGGGAGGAAATTCCAACTCCGGGAAAAGATCTAAAACCTCCGACTCGCTCACTCCGTTGTGGCTGGAATACACGAGGCAGAGTATCTACACGCAAGACGAAAAAAGCGTTAACATAATCCATCCATAATCCATCCTATCTTTCCATTGTGAAAACTTGCAACCTCTCTCATAATGTGTCGCTCTCTGTCCGAGCTGAGGGATTCCAGCGTCATTTTCAGCGCCAGGCGGTAGAGCGACAAAGTGTCCTGACACTGCAAGCACTGCTCGAGGATCTTCTCCAACGACCAGCCACTACACATTCAAAAAAATTTGATTACATCCAGAGTTTTCTCTTAATTCTGAATTAAAAAAAAAAAATCAGGACAACCTGGTGTTCATCCTGGCGAGAAGTGTGACGTATAACGCGTTGCAAGTCGACGCAGAGCGACAATGTTTTTCAAGTTTCTTCTCCTGAGGACGCAAACTGGTGTTGCTCCCACATTACCAAGACGGACGCACGCGACAGTGAGTTACTACTACCTGATCTTTTGTGAGTTGGACGTCCATGCGTAGGCACTCTGCGTTCACCACACTCCTGACCTCCTTGGGACTCAGCGGGTCCAAGTGGAGAGTGGGCCACAACCTAGAGAAAAAGCATCATCAAACATTCCATTTCATCCAAAAAAGGCAGAGTTTCCCTGAAAGGGTATTTAGCAATGATTTTCATTGGCCAAAAATTCTATATTCTTTGTTACACTACCCACAAAAAAATCTAACATTTTAATCTCTCTCTTTTTTAAAAAAAAACCCTATTAAATGTATTTTAAAATCTATTATTTGTTGATTTTATTCAGCATTTTCTAGTTTTTGGGGACACACTTGTGACAGATAGGTGCCACCAAATTATATTTTCTTGGCATCAGTTAAATGACGATTTTAAAGGTTATTTGCAGTGCGTGACTTTGAGGTCATGAGTGGCCTTTAAAAAAGCAGTATTGTAAAGTTTGAAATATCTGATGTTTGATCTTGGTTAATATTAAAAAGTCATTGATTGGCAATCCCTATTGTGTGTTTTCTTCTCTTTTTGTTCCCTCAGAGGATGACCCTAAGAAATGGTAGGTCTTTAAGAAAAAAAAGCCAGTCTAGAGGATTTTTAACGCTGCATAATGTCGCTGTCCCCTTTAGGCAAGTGGCTGCACACGTTGTCTCACAAATAAGGTTTAAGCAGCGGTTTTAAGCTTCCTTTAATACAACCACAAAACAAAAATACAAAGCACTGACCTCCATGCTTGAGGGCACGTCTCAACATTGACAGACACGACCACCCTGACGTTGACAGGCAGCGGGTCGATCAGCCACTTCATATGTCTTTCAGCTTGCTGGGGAGAAAAGAAAAAGCTAATGTAATCATTGACGTGAAATTACGCTACCAAAGCTGAAATTACCTGTATTTGATCAATAGAGTCTATGATGATGATGATGTTGCCCTGGTGGCGCGCCGAGAGCCTCTCGAGCCAGCGCGGAAACTCCTCCAAGATCTTGCTGGGCTCCATGGACAAGCCCGAAATGGACCAGAAATGCTGCAACAGCTACGGCAAGTCATTTGGACAACAAGTTGTGAGCAGGAAGTGCAATCAAACGAGCGGGAAGGGATGGCTTACTTTAACGGTGAGGCGCTTGATGATGAGTACCGGCTCGGAGCTGGAGGAAAAAGGTCGCCCGACAAAATGGGAGAGGAACAAGGTGTTGGGGGACTGTTTCTGCTGCAGCTCGATCCTACAGAGGACAACAAATGGTTATTTTGCGTTTGCACACTTTATACTTCCAAACTTTGGAACCGAGAGTCATCTTGAGAAAAAGGATCTTTTTTTTTTTTTTTTTTTTACCATTTGGCAAGAAGAAGGGACTTCCCTGAGCCCGGACCGCCTGAAACCAGCAGCGGCGGCGTCGGAGGAGGTGCGGCGATCATGTCGTTGAGCCGATCCACATACTAAGAAGGAAACCACTTGAAGCTTCTGAAAGCGGTCGAGAAGAACTAAAGAAGGAATGGAAGCTCACCTTTTGGAAGCCCATCTGGGAGCTGGTGCTGTTGCACGCTTGCTGGTAGGCCTCCATCTGCTCCTGCTCGTCGTGAAGGTCCCACAGGACGTCGCCTGAGTCTTCCTCGCGGCCCTCCTCAATCCCAGAATCCTTTGGATCCAAGTCTGTTCCTTCGTAACCGAGCAATTCCTACGCCAGAAAAATAAGCGCGCTATTGAAACTACTGAGGAATACTGCAAGAATGCACGAACGGAAGTACCTGTTTGACGATTTTCTCCAGCTGAGCAGAAATGAGGCTGGCTCCTTCTTCGGCAGAACCGCTATGATCCAAGACCTGGTCACATGTCCATTACATGTTAGATTTTTATTTTAAATGTATACAAACACAAACGAGCTGTCCAAAAAGTAGCCCCTAAAAATTAGATAAATTGTAACAGTTCTGCATGGTGCACCTTGATTTTAGCAGCCTTGTCCGCAGCGTTGACCCGTTCCAGAAGCTTCCTAGTGGACCCGGACAAAAGCCCATCTCCTTCCGTTCGGAGATAGAGCACTAGTGGATGTCCTTCTGGATTCTTCACAAAAGCCTCCTCGCAATCCTCCAGCATAGAACTGTGACATCACAACAGAATTATGTTGGCTGTGAAATAAAATGAAGGCGTCAGTTCAACTGGGATGATACGCGTCACCTGTTGACGGTAGATTTGAGAAGAAGCACGCAAACGGAGCTCCTTTCGATCTCCTGTTTGCGCACCGACGAGAACGAAGCGGGGTTGTTTTCGTGGAAGCAGACGTTAAGGTAGAAATGTCCTAGGCCCTCGCACAGCCG
Source organism: Hippichthys cyanospilos (assembly GCF_059441005.1). Taxonomy (NCBI): domain Eukaryota; kingdom Metazoa; phylum Chordata; class Actinopteri; order Syngnathiformes; family Syngnathidae; genus Hippichthys; species Hippichthys cyanospilos. The sequence goes on from NC_142387.1 coordinate 9,589,008, forward strand.
TCTCAGGGCCAAAGAGTGTTTCTGTATGTAAACACAAGCAATATTGTACAATTTTATTTTTTTTCAGTTAGCTTTATTGATATGCATGATGGTTTATGACTTAAAATGACTAAGTTCAAACGGTAGCTGAGCATTTTTAAAACTTCGAACTGGTAATGTATGTTGTACTGCTGTACCTGTACCGTACCACGAATTTTAGGTAACAAAAAAAAAAAAAAAAAAAAGGATACCATAGCTCATAAATATAGCAAAAATGATTTGAAGTGAGTTAGCTATGAACTGACATTTCGATGCCTTTTACAGATTTTTTTGCCATGGGACCAACTTCAGTGCCGCTTTTGGGGTACTTAATGTAAAGGACAGGCAAAATGTTTTATGTTATATTTTTTTTTTACTTTTGATGGCAAGGTATGGCTGTGTTTTTCTAGTACTAATATACCCTGAAACTCTAATACAGGATATACAATGAGCACCTTGAGATTGGATTGCCTTGATTTGAATTTCTTTGTGTGCTTACAGAACTATATTCCCTGAATTTTATGTACGGCACTATTTAATTTGTCAAAAGCGAAAATAAATGTAATCTCTACCGTGAAGATTTTGGTTACTGCGGGTATTTGGGAATGTAACACCAGCAATAAAAGAGTGAACTCTTTACCCACAGAAATATTCTATTAAGAGTCAATGACACCTATGAAAATAAGTATTCCAATTTTCTCCATTTGAGATTGACGGCGTTCAGCTCATTCAGTTTGCATGCAAAAAAATCTGATTTACAAAAAATACTACACACGTTAAGGTTCATAACTTCCCATATATAAGGCACATTCATTTTTAACTACACAACACAGATTTACAAGGTCCCCATGACAAAATTTGATTTCAAACACATAGAGAGGCCAATAAATTCTAAGCTGTTACCGATCAAAAATGCAGTTATGAAATAAAAGAAATTCCAGGTCAGAAAACATTATCCGCATCATAAAGCTGAAAGATAAAAGACCAAGTTGGGTAAATCTGTCATCACGGATCCCATTGAGGCCATATCAGCTTGGTCGGACACGCACCTTGGTAAAGATCTCCATTTCGGCTTTGGTGTCCGGCGTGCAGATGAAGTAACAGCGCACCGTGTTGCTCCACAAGGCTTGAGGCACGTGAGGTGACACCTGCAGCAGACTTGCCACCGCAGCATCCCAGTCGTCTAATAGCCAAATGACCGATTCTCATTAGGGCAAACGGACTTAAAAGTCCCAAAAAGTCTAACGTTCTGCTTGCTTACTTACCTCTGCTCACATTTGCAAAGGGGCCCTCGACGTCAATGAGGCTATGCGCAAACTCCGGACCGCGGAAGGTGTGCTGCAGCTGCATCATGCTTCCCATCGAGGGCTCACTTCCCAGCACGCCCCCAGTCCAGTACTCACACTGAGTGCCCGCGGCTGGAGACACAAACCGTAATTGACAACACAATGGCGGCGCTTGCGCTTGTTCGATGTTCTGTACTCAAAAACGAGTTGTGCTTTACCGGTCACAGTGGTTTGGTTGTCGTCCGAATCGGAATCGCTGGGATAGAAAACCTGGATGCCCTGAGCTTGCAGTTGCTGCAGTTTTGATTCCAGATCCCGCTTGGCACGAAGTAGATCCTGGATTTCCTTTTCCTTTGTTTCACGAAAGATCTGGAGGCCATGGCATCAAAAAACATAAGCTGGATGGAAAATATATTCATGAGTGGGACGTACCTTAAATTGTCTTTTCACTTTATCCCGGTCGTGCTCAAAGGTGGAAGCCCTCTCCATGGCTTGGTACTTTGCCTCCAGGGCGTTCTCCTTCTCTCTCAGGATCTTCTGGTATGTCTTCTGCAAAGCCTGGGGTTACATTGAGGACACTTTAGTGCCAAAGCTACTTCTTTATGTGACTTTTATGGTTCTCCTCATGATCGAGGAGTTTACCAAATCATATGAAACTGACACCTGACTTTATGGAGTTTAAATGTAGATGTTATTGTTCCCTTAAGTATAGTAGTTATACTTTCAACGAGAGTAATTTCTCTGTCCAAATTGTTTCTCCAATCTCTGCATGCCACTGTCTTTATAATGTACCTGTAACTCCGCCCTCAGCCTTTTATTCTCCTCGTCCAGCTTGGCCTCCTTCTTCTGCATGGACGTGATCTCGTTGTTCTTGCTCACACGGAAGATCTCGTACTCCTTTCGAAGGCGTTCGTACTCCGCGGCGTACTCGAGGTCAACGGAACCCGTCGACTTGAAGCTGGCCCCAATCACGCGAGGTCCTCGGCGAAAAGAGCTGCGCAGAAGCCGGGCTTTGGGCTTCACCTCCACGGGGATCTCGCACGCCTCGCCGCCTTCCACCCCGTAGCCATCTTCGATCACCTCCCCGGGGGTGACCAAGGAGGAGGCCGTGCCCATGGTGGATAACGGGGCCTGCTAGCCTTTGAGGAAGTATAGTGCGAAATTGTAGCCGTAAAAACTATCATTAAAATAGGCCTCGTCCCAAAAAGGGTTCGCAAAAAGAAACCAGCGGTATGTCACATGCTAATTACCGCTGAACATAAGAGTTGATTTAGCTAGCGTTAGCATCACGAGGGAGGCTCGCGAAAAAAAGTAACGACACGAGGAAAAAAACTCATTAAAGGATTACATGGAGTTCGTTTTAACTATGCCGCATTGTAGGAAACGTTGTCACGCTCAAAATGTTGGGAAAAAATGAACTTTGGGCAGACGCAAGCAGGATTCCTTCGCAGCTTCTTCCTGGCTGCCTTGGTAACAAGCGGTGCCTACGGAGACTCGCAAGGGACAAACGTGCTAAAAGTCGAAGTAACAAAAACAACAGAAAAAGAAATGGGGTTTTAAATATTCAACACCTTCAGGTGGTTTATAACATCTACATCTAAAAAAGAAATTTAAAATGTTTTATTACTGATGAGTGCACAAGTGTACACAGCCTCTTATAACGGGATACCGGGCAGCCATCACAATTTATCAGAATTTAAAAGAAAATGAAGGGCCTACAATTACAAATGGAAAATCACGTTGTTCTAGTAGGCTTTCCCTGTTTTTTTTTTTTTTTGCCCTCCAGTAGAGGCCTGCAGAATTGGTATTCTAAATACCGACTGGTATTTAGTTTTTCACAATTCCCTCCATTGTAGTAGTCTTGTTTTTTGTTAGCTTTGTTTTTCCACTAGATGTGGAGCTTTTCATAACTTCCTCCACTTTGACAAAGGCCCCAATGCAAATTTCAGGGAAATTAAACCCTTGGTCAGCAGTCAGTTATTCCATTTTATCTTTTACAGCATTAAGATACAAGCAATATAAAATTGTTCAAATTGACTTTTTGATCATTCTTCTTACCCGTAGGGCCAAGACGCAGACCTTCCAAATGATCGCCGATACCTTTCACTCATCAGTCTTTTGCATATTAACAATATGGACACAAACATACGCACTTGTTTAAAACCTTTTATTCAGAAAATTCAAATATGGAAGCTCACATTCCAGCAGGAGTGGGGAACCTTTTCCTATTTTAAACGATGAAAAATCAAGATGTGATGATCAAGCAACCTTTATATGATTATATAAACGACAAGCATTTGTGTTAAGATGTTTTTGAGGCTTTTTCTAGCCGGTTGCCCACCCCTGCTCTACAAACAGGCTTCAACGTCTGCTGCTACTCAACATGGCGATATGACTTAAAGCTTTACAAAAAACAACACAAAACAAACAAAAAGAAATATTTACATGGTCCAACTGTGCAAACATCTTTTTTTTTTTTTTAACACCACTCTCCTAAAATATCTGATGGATAGGCATGCATGAACATTTAACTTTGGTGTATTAACAAAACTACTTATTCTCTTAATGCAGAGACATTTACTTTTGTGTACAGACTCCCGTTTTGATTCGCGTACGGTTTACATGACAGTACACAAGTGCTTTCCCCTAAATCTGCCCCAACTTTGGCAAATAGGCACACTTATGTTAATAATCAGCATGTTGCTTCTTTTTTTTTTTTTTTTTTTTACTATTTCCCCAAATGTTGGCAGTTGAGACGCGTTAAACTTTTATGAGAAAATACTCGGTCTGTATACAAGGCATTTACAAGGGTGAATAAACATCGAAAGATTAAATATACTACGCATATTCAAAGCTCTGGTACGAAAAATAAAACAATCTGTACACCGTTTGTGTAGTATAGTACAGGATTCTAATGAAGTAGCCCCTTTTGCACTTCCCATATAATTCTTACACTGTTCTATACAAATGAGGATAAACCGAGGCGGAAATGATCAGAGCCGTAACAGAGGTGGTCATATACTGCTCCGTTGAATTGAAAGCAATATTTTAGAAATGGGCCAGATATTCCATGGAATATTATATTGATTTATTCCCTAGGGTTTGTTTTTTTTTTGGGCTATATTTGATTTATTTCATTGTGCAGCACTTTGGTTGGTGTGAAGGGAATCATGTATTAGGTTGTTACTATTATGTGCTCATTTCTTGTCTAGAATAGCGTGCATTGCAATCCATTTATGCAGTCCTAGACCATCTCGCCCCAGTCCTTAGATAAAGCTGTTGACGCAGGAAAGTGCGATCCGGGACCTTGGCCCAGCTGTTGGTGGCGCCCGGCCGGCTCTTTTTGTTATGTCTTGTAATGTGCAATAATTTGCTGAATGAGTAAAAAGCAGGCGGGGACGCTTGAGCGACGAAAATGCCGTTGGCAACGCATGAGTATATACGTCAAGTTTTTCCCTTTGCCTAGGCGGAGAAAAGTCAATCTTGGCTGGTCTGAGTTACTCTTTTGCTACTTAGCACCTGGGCTTGTCCTAGTCTACTTTTGAAGATAACCCTGACGGTCTTTTTAAATGTGCTTTACAAATACATTTTCATTTGACTATACGTATTGGGTACGGACAAATAGGATGGGATCACAGTGAAAGTGCTCATTTTACAAGGGAGCCAGAAAAGGATAAAAAGACAAAAAGCGATGTTGGATTATTTTTCGACGCTCTTTTCTACAAAATGAACTGCTTGAAGTGCAAAATACAGAATAAACTGAATATTACACTGCGAAAATTATGGAGCTGTGGAGTTAAAAAAAAACAGGAAAAAACATGAAATAGAGATTTCGACCTTGGGTTTTTGGCACATTAATTCTCTATATACAATGGAAAAAGAAAAGCCCCCCAAATAACTGAAACTTTCACCAAGTGGTCCCATTCTATAGGCTTGTATTCATATGTTGAATTTGATTTTTCTTCTGTATTTTGCCAATCTTAACCTCGATGGGGGATGTGACGTCTTAAGAGGCGGCCATCTTTGTTACGGCTTTGTTGCGCGGTCCGAGCGGAACCAGCGACACAACGGTTAAAAAGTAATAAAAGTCAAGAACAGTGAACCGGTTGCTGCTGCGCGAGAGGTGTTAAGAGGGGCCTAAGGTGGGGCTAGTCCTTAGCCGCCGAAGCTGTCGGGATGCAGGATTTGCCGCCGCTGCCGTTGTGGGCCCTGTAGCTGGTGAAGCTGGGGGTGTGTATGGTGCGGATGCTCTTCCCGCCCGGGCCCAAAGGCGAAAGAGGGGAGGGGGAGGTGGAGGATGAAGAGGAGGAGAAGGAGGAGGAAGAGTGCGCTCGACCATTGGGGGTCTGCGAGGAGAAGGAGAGAGCTTTAGCCGCGTGCTGCGAGGGGGGCTTGAGGGAGCCGTTGGACAGGGAGGGGATGTGCGAGGAGGGCGGGGGAGCCGAGCGAGGGTTGTGGGAGGGGAGGAGGGAGGACTTGGAGGAAGAGGAGGACGGGTTAGCGGGATTAGCGGTGTCTGAGCTGCCTTTAGTAGCGCTAGGATAAAAAGCGGGGATTTTAGAAACGGGTACAGCGGGGGAAGTAGTTTTATGATCCCCTCCCACTCTTTTAGTACTTCCGTTAGCCTGTGAACAGAGATGCCAAAACACATACTGATTGTCAAGTAAAAAAAGAAGCAAAAAATACACATACAGAACTCATACGTAACTCAAGACTAATGATACACAGACAACAATGAAGACTATAGTCTACTGGGATTACGTAAAGGAATAGACAGCAGGGGTGGGAATCACTCTTGATATCAGTGCAAAACCATGACATCATCTTTTCATGACGCTTGAAACAAAGGCAACTGGACTAGATGAGAGATGGGATGTCTGATCCATTTTTACCGGGCCACGGTGTAGTTGCGGTTTTGTCGGAGGGCCGTTATAACTGTGAAGTCAAATCAATGTAAAGTATGATCGTCACACATTTTAAAATACACTGTTCGAAAGGGGTATTGATAACAAAGAAAATGGTAAAAGTTGAAGAAAACGTTTGCATTTGAGCCAGAAACCGATAACCACAATAAGCATAACTCAATTTGAGATATAGTACGATGTCTTGAAACCTTCATGTTGGGCATGACTAGCACACTGAAACGGAATAAAATAACGTCAGAGAGGATTCATAAATTACACGGAATTAGCGTTTGTTGTTTGTAAACTGGTATTTTATCATCTATTTTTCTTGTTTATTTTGCATTGCATTGCATATTTATAAAACAACAGTTCTCCAAATGATAAATTTAGTGTTGTAGTTACACTCTATTTGTACAAATAATTCATGCTACCAACATAGCAGTTGTGACTAACCTTGGCACTGCTATGCTATCTTCTTAAGATTGGAAAGGTGAATGAAATTATCTTTCAGCAGTTCTTAAATATAATTAAATTTATTAAAAATAATACTAAAGTGCTATGGCATCTACGTTCGGGGTAACTAAACAGACGGGGGCTTGTTAACTATTTGCTGCCGAGTTCATACCCTATGCCTGTGAAAGTTTTTGGAGCTGCAGGAAGATTTCTGGACTGTTCAAGAGCGTCCCTCAACAAGGCAGAAAACCTTTTAATTACCAAAGAAAGATCTTTAACCGCAATAAGGTAGTCCAGTTGCCTTTGATCCAAGCCAGTCTATTCCCGACGTACCATTGCGACGACATTGACACATGTCCCACCCCTACTAGACAGAGAGACGTTAACAAGAAACAGGACACGCCATACAGTAGGTTAGACTGGAAGGGACATCTCTTCAGCTTCCGTTATTAGTTGGAGTGTTAGGTCCTCCGAAGAGGCTGCAGGAGATGTTTCACAAGATGCACGGAGGGATTTGGAGAAGATTACGGAGTTAAAAGAGGGGGCAGGCAGGCTTTGAAATTTTACGGGGCCGGCACTCGTTTGCCAGGACCGATGGTGAGAAGATCAGGACGCGGTGAGTTGAGATTCAGGATTTTACAGGAAACAGGTCTTAGTGAGGTTAAGAAGTGGTCAAAGCAGTCAATTCGGGTTTGCTCAGAGGTGCACGGTGAGAAGGGTGCGGGAGGTGTGAAATATAAGCATCCTGGGGGGGGGGGGGAGAAGTGTTGATGAGGAGGTACGGCAACACTGTTAAGGAACTCAGCTGTGATGGGAACTGGAGATGCGATGACGCTTTTCTTTCTCTGCCATACATTCCAGTTTTTGTTTTTTTTACATTTAGTCACCAACACAGTGAAAACCATGAGCAGTGTGGACATGCAGAAGCATACAGTACAGTGATGTTACGGGGTAACAGTCAAGAGTCAATCATGCCTTCCTGCCAAAGTGGAAACATCAATCCATTCGCAATCCAAACATTTCGGTACGTTCCCCCCGCCTCTCCCTGACAACCGTCGTCCTGTCGGTACGGGTAAGGCCCTACAGTAAAACTACCTGTCGGAACTGCCTTTGCGCGTCTTGCAGTTTTTGCTGCTTTCCTGCTTTGTCAGTCGTGGCCGGCGACTGCCTGGACTTGGCGGACAAAGGGATGGGCATCCGACTAGTGGGGGAAGCGACACTGGCGTTCTGCAGGGGGACCCAAACGAAACAAAAAAGAAACAAATAAAACAAAAGAAGGGGAAAGAACAACACAACATAGGAAGAGTGAGAAATCGAGGCACCGACGGTGGAAAAAAAAAGACAAAAAACCTTGATCGTTAAAACACCAGTGAAAGCTCATGCACCCTTGTTGAACCTCGCACTCGTTAAACAGTGGTACCGTACATGCAACCGGGACAACATTGAGATTAATCATCACGGAAGTGTCTTTGATTATTGATCGCTGAACACCTTTCAGCGATGAAGTGAAGGAGTTAGGGGGGGAGGTAGGAACCCAACAAAATGCCACCTCAAATCATGTCAGCATGATTTTTTTGTTTGTTTGTTTGTTTGTTTTTTTTCAGGTAAAGCCAAGGTGGACTTTGCTGATATTTCCAAGGACCTGCGGAGTGGATTAATGGTTTTGTCATTTCAGTTTGGAGCGAAGGTAGGTTGGAAAGAGAAAGACCCGAAGCCTTGTGGAGCGACAAGAGCTAGAGAGAGACCTGTTGGATGGTGCTGGGGGCACTGGGGGCAGTGACGGTGGAGCTGCCGGAGCTGCCGGTGGCGGGTATGACTACAGGGCGCGGAAGGAGCACGGGTTTAGTCTTGTGGAACGAACCTCTGCCGGCTATCTTAAGCGACGAAGCCTTGGAGGTGGGAAGCGAGGCGGACCTCTTCAGGCCGAGCCCTTCAGACACTTTCCCGTTCCCTCCCTTTTTGGCCTCAGAGTGAACCGGCTCCTCTGGGGAAACTGGTCCGATTTCGTTAATGGTGGTCTCCAGCTGCTTGATGGTTTGTTCTAAGCTGTCTAATGTCTTGTACGTGTTCTTGCGGATCTCGTTGGTCCTGCAGACCGAGTCCGAGTTCTGCTTTTTGAGCGGGGTGGGGCTCGGTGCTTTGAGGGCATCCGTTGTGGCTTTTGAGCGCGAGATCTCAAATCTCTTGGCTTCTTTGTGCTGCTTCACCGTTCCGTCCGATTCCTCCTCATCCTCATAGACAACCACCTGTAGCGTCTTTTTTCCCGACTTGGTGCCTATGCGAATGGCTTGGGTCAGCGCCGCCAACTGTTTCTTGGGGAACTTGAACTTGAATTTCTTCTTGCTATCCTGCTTGGCGTCTCCGTTTGACACCCCGCCGTCCGTCGGTTCCGAAATCAATGACGACGACGAAGACGACAGGCTGGTGTGATCCTCGGTAGCTTGAGAAGTGACCTTTTCCCCGTCCGCCGCCGCTTCGGATTTCACCCGTAGCCCGCCGCTCCTGTCAGTGTCCGACTCCTCGCTCTCCTCGTCGATGCGCTCGGCCGCCAGCATTCGATCTAGCTCCTCCTCGCACTCAAAGATGGTGGAAAGGCGCTTGTAGGCGGCCCGGATGTCCATGGGTTCGTCGAAAATAATGATGACGGGCTTCTTGTTGAATCCGTTATCCAGAGGAATGTCGGGATTTGCCGTATTGTTCCCTCCACCGACGGTCACGGTCTGGACGCTTCCTTTCTTGGCGTTGACCAGTTCCTTGTACTCCCCGCAAGATAGGGCCTGAACCTTGGTGTTGGTGATCATAAAGGCAATGTTGTCTGGCGGAGGGGGGGCCTCTTCTCCTGGTAAATCCGGGCTAAGAGTAGCTTCTTCATCAGCCTCCTCAAAGTTAGACTTAGGTGAATCGAGGTCCTCGGTAGATGACCTTCTCCTTGGTGGCGGCGGCGGAGCAGAACCCTTAGACCCTTCCCTGGTTACAGCCTCAGGTTTTACATTCTTAGTGGGAGAAACAGCCTCCAGGACCAGCTGACTCTTCTTTTCCGTGCTTATTCTGCTCAGGTTCTTCCCCTTCTCCATTTCCGCACTGGTCTTCAAGGACTCGGAACGTTTTAGCGACTTCTTGGGCAGTTTGAACGCAGCCAGTCCTACGGGCTTTGGCGAAATAGGCGGCGGTGACTTGAGCGGCGGAGATTTAGGTGGCGGTGACTTAGGTGGCGGTGACTTAGGTGGCGGTGACTTAAGCGGCGGTGACTTGGGCGGCGGTAATTTTGCCGGCCGCTGCTCCTGCTGCTGGCCTGGGGAATTGTCATTAATAGTGACATTTGACACCTGTGATGGAGGCGGGGCAGGATCCTGGTGTCCGTGGGATTCCTCCATTCCGGTATGGGGCGGAAGCTCTTTCGGAATCTTTCCGGTCACGTAGTATATGACCTGCAAAGTTGCACTTGCTGTTAAACAGCCCAGTGTTTGAAATGAACTAAAGCATAGAAAAAGAACTGAAGACGGTGCGGCCAAAAGTGACACGGTACGTACCCCTTGGCTCGACCGGACAGTTGTGTTTCCGTTTTCGTCCGTGTCTGGAACTTTTTCGTCCCGTTTTGGCTCTGAGCTCTGCTATGACAGTTTGGGAAATTATATCACCGTGCAACTGGTATGTTCAAACTGTGACGTGACTAAAATAACAAATTCTCTCAACTTCTATCATTTCTATCGCGCTCAATCATTTATCTCCATTAGGGTTGCGGGTGAGCTGGAACTCACATAGCAGACCTCGAGCAAGTGGCGGGTACACCCTGGAGTGGTCAAAAGCCAATTGCAGGGCAAACAAAAACACACAACCATTCTCACCCAACATTTAATCCTTAAAGCTCCTATCCCACAGAAGGGCGAGTGTGAGCAAAGGTAAGACCTGTTTTGCTCTTGTCAGGCTTCGTTCAAGCTCGTCAATGTTGCCTAAAAGTTGCAACATTCTGGTGACCTCTTTTTGCAAACGCCGGTGACCTTAAACGCACCCTGACTAGATCCAAACAACAGCGACCTTCGTTGACACTCGCCAACATTCGCATCCCTGTGAGATAGCATCTTAAAACAATTTAAGGTCTTACGTTAAGGTTGTGGTAATGTGGGAGGGCAACGGTTCACTGCATAAAGCCACACAAGCACAGGTCCAACAAGCAAAGTCCTTTTCTTTTACTTATCACGAGCTATTGGTTTTGATCATTTCATTTTCAATATATTGAGAGTACATTATTTGTGAGACTGTATAAAAAGAGACGGAATCGATGCGAGGAAGTCGTGAAGCCGGGTAAAGTTAAGCGGAGGCGGAAAAAGTGAAGTGACGTGACAGAAGCATGCACATCAGGGGTCTAAAGTGAACCAAGTCTGCAGTAATAGGTTTTTGTTTACACTAAATGTGTTGTCGAGTAAAAAGACACAACATCTCACAGAGCAATGATTTTTATTTGATTTGGTAAAGTCAAGTTTGGAAAGGATTGTCCATGTTGGATTCCAGGGGCTTCCATTCATGCAGACTTAATCCTGAGAATGTTTCAAGCGGCAGAATCCAAAGAGAGGATGAGGAGGAGGAGGTGGCAGCGACAGGTGGCTTGAAGGTTAAAAGTGTTGCTCAAGCCCAAGCGAGTGTTACTAGGCGCAGGCAGGCGACGACACAAGGGGTGGGGTTTACCTTCTTGTCCGCTCTGAGCTCTCTGATTTGAGCTTCCATGTGAGTGGTGTGCTCCACCGTGTTTGGTGGACTTACTTCCTGAATAGTGCACTTCTGGAAAACCTGGTGCGGAAAGGTTGTATGGACAAGGAATTTGAGGGAAAATTGGATTTGTGATCAGCTGCCAGCGCCCACAGCGTTGACACTTGCGAGGTGGGGAAGGAAGGCAATCCAATACCCACAGTGAGGAAATCAACCACCCAAGTCATATCAAGATGGAAGGAAAGGAGTGTGGGTGTGTGCGCACGTGTTTATATGTGAGTGTGACCCACCTGGAGTTCTGCCATGATCCTGTCGCTATCATCATCCTCTTCCCTGGCAATCACAGGGGGAGGGGTAGAGGGCTTCTTGGGTTCCGGTGGAACGCTTTTGTTGGGCTTGATTTGGGCTGCAGGGAGAGGACCGTCCTCTTCACACTCCTGGAGAAAAAAACAATATCAGTGGTCCAAAGAAACCTTGTATGATTATTTTGCTTCTGTGTGAGGGTATGAGCAACCTGAGGCGTACGTGATAACAATTTGTGAGACTTTAAAAGGGCTTCTGCTGGTATCAGCAAATCTAGTTAAAATATTAAAGGACAGGAACAACTCATTTTTCTTTTCCAATTAAGAGCAAATTAACTGTAACATAAAGAAACTTTCTGCTAAATTGTGTCACAGTAAGCTCTGTAAGCCTTGATTTTGTTACGTGTTATCTGATCTATTTCTGTAAAACTGTAAAAATTCATGTTTGTATTTCTGCAAGCTGTCACCTGAGAATCCTTCCTGTTGGTGTAGACTACCTCTCCAGAACGTGTGGTGGTCATGCCGGAGCTGGCAAAGGTCTTCCTCGGAGGCGGCGGGGGTGGGGACTTGGTGGCCTTTTCGATTCCAGTCTTGTTAAAAGAATCCGGGGACGCCGGTTTTGTGGCCGTCTTGGACGGTCTTTCTGGTGCTGGTTTGGCAGGTTTTTCCATCACCGGCTTGGGGAGCTTCTCAGGAATCCTCTTGGTTGGATTGTCCAACTGAAGCTCAGGCTGAGGCTCTAAGACAAGACAGAGAAGTGTTAATTGAACCGGAAAAACACTTCATCTTACTGTTATTGTATTATTTGTTGCAGTGACCTGTTGGGGACTCGAAAGGGATTTTGGCTTCCTCTCTAGAAGCAGCAGGGGGCAGCATTGGGTTACTTTCCACATCAGGACTGTGAAGGCCCTTCGTCATGTTGGCCTCTGCTTCCTGGAGGATTTTTTCAAACTCTTTTTCGTCATACTGACCCATGTTCTGCCTCCTCTCCTCCCACTCCTTCTCCGCCGCCTGCGTAATAAGGGAAAAAAGCAGCGAATAAAACACATTGTTTTGTGAGTGTGTTTTTTTTATTCAATTTACTAATTCTATTAATAATGTCTTAAAAGACTAAAATGACTTATTTTCTGTGGACCCTACACCTTTAAAATGTAACTAAATAAAACTTGCCAGTTATTAATATTTATTTACATGAAAATAAATTGGCTGGACTCGATTTCGGTAGACATTACTCAGTTTATAAATTGTGCAATTGCCATTTTATTTTCAAAATGTATTCATTATAGGTTTAAAAAAAACAGTGACTGACATGAGTTCTATAGATTCTTTGATTGCGCCATATTAAAATTCTGCTGTTGGCTGTCATTTATTCACTTGTTTATTGAAATCAAATAAAAAAATGACAATTACCTCAATGGACATGGCTCTGTTCTTGCACTTGTCCTTACTCTGCTGCAGCTCCTCAATGACCTGATCCTGGCTGGCGGTGGCGGTGGCGTTGCCGTGGTTCACCGGGCTGCCACGCGCCTTCTTATGGTGGGCCGAAGCGAGCGGGTCCGCGGACGTCGCCTTGGGGGACTCCCGGCCTTGACTCTTGTTCAAACTGGGAGCGTTGAAGTGAGTGGGGCTCGGTGTGAGCGGCGGGCTGGGCTGAGCGGCGGATAAACTGGTGGACTGCTGGGACTGCCGCACGGTGACCGGGGAGCTCTGGACCTGATGGATCACCACCGGAGAGGGCGGCTTCACCTCGGACTTAACGGTGGAGCTTTGGGACTCAGGTACCACTGAGGTTACTGATAACTCTGATGAAGGTGGGGTGCTGTCCAGTGGGATGTTAGTTGAAAAATCGGTAAGTCTCTGATTGCTCTCACTTGCAGATCTGCAACAATGACAGGAAGTAAACACCTAGAGCTTTCTGGTGCTATCATGTCTAAAATAAGTGACTTTGTTTTTGACTTTCACACTCTAGTAACTCCTTATCTGATGCCCATTCTGTCACCCTCACCTTCGCAGAGCGCTCAGCGTGTCTGTTAGGCTCTTGACCCTTTTCAGCATGCTGTCAAGTTTGTGAGGCTCCTCCTTGAGGAACTTGACGGCTTCCACCTCCACGCGGAGCACGGCGCGCATTCTGGTTTGCAGGGCAGGAAACTCTCCTGGGCAAACATAGAAGGAAAAAAAATATTTAGTTGTAGTATCACGCACTACTGTGAAGAGACTGTAATAGAGTAATCAGTAAAGCTGTTTATGTGCTGCTGTTTTGGTTAGCAAAGGATTCAAAGAAATGTCCTGTTGTGGAAAATAAGTATTTAACAAGCATCTGCATTACATTTTTGTTGCTTATCGTGACCACCTGCTTATGAACAAAGAACCTTTCACTTCGTGTACATGAGGATTCTCCGTGAAGTTGGAATGGGACAACCTTGACAGATAAGTCAGTTCAGCAGAGAAATACGTTTGTGTCTTAGGGTTGGATTTCTTCCTGTGGAAGTCACCTCTCTTTACTCTGCACAATGGTCATTGAGTTGAAGCAAAAAATGAAAAAATAAGCATGCTCTCACCTTTAAGTCCTGCCAGAGACTCTCCCACCTTCCTCAGAGTCATCGCCCCCTCCTCCACATCCTTGAGGGTCACCGGTCTGTGAGTCCCCGACGAGTCCTTCTGCAGAGTGCCCACAAACTGCTCCAGATCCCTACAAAGATACGCCCCCCCCAAAAAAAACAAAATAACAGGTTGTTAAATCTAAAATGTAGAAAGTCAAATGCTGGACATAACATTATGCACAGAGTGGCAAAGAAAACAAAAATAGACAATTAGCATTGCACTTTCCGGACTGCCTAACCTGTTTGAGGCTATGAGCTCACTCACCCCCCCTCGAAACCACAAATGTTTACACGCCGACGGCCAAATTGTGAGAGCACTCCTTCCCCCGTGTTAACTTTAAGCTGCTTAGCCAGCTCATGAGAGAATGGGTTTCTCCCTCCAGGGGTTTGAAAAAAAGTGCAGTGGTGATAACATTGTGAAGCCATGCCGGATTGCATGTTTGATGGTGAAATGGTGTTTTCCTCTCTTTTATATAAATCATCTGAAGTGCAGAGAGAAAAGAATAAGAAGTGCGTGTGTGTGTGAGTGAGTTAATTTATGCAAATAACTGTCCTTGAAAACCAACCAAAGTCCAGCGCCGCCTTGAGCTACACTTTGACTTTGGACTTTACAAATTACAAGCCATAGTTGAAGGTTTCTTTCAAACTAAACATAAAACAAAGATAGTTAGACCTCGTGTATTTTGAACAACCTCGTAACTTTTCTTAAAATCGCATGAGATAACACACGATGGTGCGGCAGCACATATAGATAGACAATAATAACAGTCATCACGGGCATATTTTCTTTACACAAAGATGAAAAATGACAGATTTTACTGCTGCTTAATGAAAAACTGAGCCGTATGTCTGGGTAATACTGCCCACAGGTGCAGCACATTGTCAACTGAATTGAAACAAAAAATGTATTATACGGTAAATAAATCAGAATTCACTGTGCAAATGCTCATCAAAAGAATTCAGCTATCCTCAGCAAGATAACACAAGTAGAAATAAGAGCCCAGAGCTTCAAGCACAGCTTTCCTGTCTAAACCTGTGTTTTAAAATGGGGGCGTTGGCTTGACTTGACATCAGTCAAGCTTTGGAGAAATTTCCTGCATTCGACAACATGGGTGTGTGCACAAGATGAGCTTCACACACATTAGGTCGGTTTGAAGAAAGCATTCAAACGTTAAAAGGTGGCCTCCTTACCCGAGCTGCGTTAGCACACGCTCCTCCAGGCCCATGTACTTTTGTCGGTCTTCTTCAACCAGAACCCTCTGTTTTTGGACTGGGTCCTCCAGGCGTCGCATGGACTCCAACAATTTAGCACCGATCTCTTGCTCGGCTCGCTTCAGCTGCACTCGCATGATCTCCTGGTTCTGGAGCTGAAAGGGAAAGGTTAAAGGGATTAAGCAGATATGGTGGGATGATGTTTTTTGTGCTTTTTTTTTTTTGCAGTTTTCATTTCAGGAAAACATAATGTAATGATGTCATGACATTGAATAAGAAATAAACCCATTTGCCACAGTTTTTTTGCTTCACTTTAATGGACATAGTGCTGCACTTTCTGATGTGAGCATCTTGGCCACATGGGGGCAGTATAATACAAATGTATGAATTGGAGAATTCCAAAACTGTAGATTGTATTTACTGTATATTAGTTTCTCTTAGCACAAGATAAAGACAATTGAACAACCAATGCTGTTCATTAGCGTGTATAAAAATAGTTTTAAATAAAATTCAGCCTCTGAAGCAACTTTGAGAAACTACATTTGGTTAGCATGTTGATCATGAGTAAAGAAGAAATTCCTGTTTTGGACTCACCACAATGATAAATTTCTCATTAAAAAAGTGTGTTGGTTACCTGCAACTGCCTCATCTGATGCAGTTGCATCCTGAGGTCCGACACATTCCTCCTAAACTGCAGCAGGTTGGCTTTGAGAGGAATCTGGTTCTGCTTGTCTTGCGGTGCCACTGCCGCCACTGCAGTGGAAGTGTTGCACTTGGGCGCCAATACTGGCGAGCCACCTAAAATTGAAAAAAAAAAAAAAAAAAAATCCAAAAATTAAAAAACAAACAGACTGGAAGACTCATTGAAAGGCAGTAGACCCAAATCCATGAACATTTTCATAGCTTTCCACATATTGTGAATCCTGCCCTTACCTCCTTGTAAGAGAACACCACGTTATGGGTACATCCAGAAATTTCACCGGGAAGTTGAACACCCATAACTTTTTGTGGGTAAAAGTGTAGTTGCTCTACCAATTCTAGAAGTTGGTAAATGTGTGAAATCATCTTAACACTTAACAATAACAGTGTGACCTGCACACAAAATGACTCTACCGCCCAAATGTGCTCCAACAATAAGGCACTTAAGAAAAAAAAATAAAGCAACACTAATGAGCACAATAAAACAATGTTATCTCCCTGCCCAGAGGCAACACAAGTCATTTAGGAAGTGGGACCACGTGCGTTCATACAATCAACCTCTGTCTCTGGGAAATAGACTTGTGTCACCACAAAACCCTCAATGATGCTCGCTTATCAGGCAGGATGACTGACAGCCGCCCCGACTTGAAGCGCAGGTTCTAATGCACGCGGGCGCACAGGGTGTCAAGGAAAGTTCATCTGCTGTTTAAGCTAGCGATGGGACAGGTTACGCAGGCCTTGACTCCAGCTCAATTGTCAAGTCACGTAATCGCCACACACACACCAAAATAAGAAGTTCAAAACAAAAACCTTCTGGACATTTTCATAGAGGTGCAGTAATTAATTGGTTAAATGACAACTTATTTGCTATTTATGATTGATAATTCATCTCAAACTGCCTGAGAGCTTAAGATTTTTTTCATTTTTAATGAACATTTTCGCCTAATTTCTCACATTTTATGTACAAAATCAGCAAATGGCTCAAAACCGGGACATTTTTTTCATGATCGGGATTCTGCTATGCTTGCAGATGAGCTGATCATTTTAATCAGGTGTGTCGGGGAAAGAAATCTAGAAAACATGCAGGATACCGGTCCTTGAAGACCGGGTTTGGATACCTTTCAAGGACCGGGTTTGGATACCTTTGCTCTTATCTATTTTGAAGCTTGTAGTCATATCAGATACAACTTTGGAAACACCCTGCTATGTTATTCCATTATTTAAAAAAAAAATTCTGAATTACATAATTATTTGGTAAACAACGAAATGGTAATCAAAACAGAATTAGTTGTATGATTTAATTCTTCAAAGTGGGAACTTTTATGCTGGAATTTCGTGACTTCTTTAAATGGTTCGGACCTTTTGAATTTGAAAGTGTTTCCAAACTTCTGACTGGTACTCTATACCCTGTAATTGGCATGTAGTTGAAACCGAAGTGACCCGGCTCATGTTTAAATCATTCAGGGTTAGTTGTTTTCAGATGTTTTTTTTTTTTTTAATCCTAGTATTTGAAAAAAAAATTACAAATCAGTTTCTGGGATTCAATGTCTGGATTATGTTAAGACGTATAAATACGTCTTTGAGATCGAAGAACCCGCAGAATTTCATACTCACTGGAGCTGTGTGCACTGTGCGCTGGGGACGACGTCTTTGAGGGTCTCTCACTGCGGCCACATAAAGAAACTCGTCAGGAATTTTTACCAAGAGGACCAATGCATTAACAAGCATTTTAAACGCACTCGGGTTATAGAGTTAGTGAGGACATGGCATGACCAAGGATGATGGGAATAGTCAGACAAACCGAGGTTAAAATGATGTTAATAGAATTATCATCTCTTGCAAATACGTGGCAAGCAAACATCAATACAAGAAGTAGAAGAGCCAGTTCGAAACGGTTTAAAATGGCCACAAAAAGATTTAAAATCTCACTTGGATTTGTAATTGGCTTTTTTGACTTATAACTTGATAGCCTACCATTCGGAGCCCTGAAGCCTATCGGTGTCCTATTTTGTGATGGGCTTACCTTAGAGGCTCCTTGTCTGGCCCCTTTAAAAGTGCATGCTGAACAAGACCAGTCAAGCTGGCAATCTGTTGCTCCATTGCCTTCATTCGCTCTCTGCAGAAGACATCAGAAAATTCTACTTTCAGCGCTTAGAGACCTGGTCAAATTGGCGGGAATATTTTCCTGACTGGATGCCCCTGCAACTCATGGGATTCATTCGAAAACGATTCGGAGCCAGGTTGTCTTCCTTTGTCTGACGTCTAAGACCAAGAGCAAACATTGGATTGGACTATGTTTATTTGGAAAGTTAATACTTTCCCAGCCAAATTCCTCCAATCTTTTTCCAGACTCCCTCGACATCTCCAGCTGTATGTTTGGTCAGGAATGGTACAGGTGGTCTGGCCTGATTAATTTTTTTCAACCTGCTTTCAGTCGTGTTTTCTTTGGTTTTACGAGGTAAGAACATACAGTAAGTAACCCCCCCCCATCAGGTCCGAAAACTCTCAGCGGGCTTCTCATATTTATACTGTCAGATTTGTCTTCATAATAATCAGCTAAAGAAGCAGGGCAGAGATTGTGAAAACATCGGATCCGAAAAGTAGAACTATTTGTGTAGTCCAGAGGTGGGAGTAGGCAGACTTGTGAGGTCATGAATAGAGGCCTTTTTTCCTTGCCCCGAATCCCTGCTTACTAGTGCACATCTCGGAAAAAAATTGTCAATTGCAGCAACAATTGTTAATGCGCTGTATAACAGTAAAACACACCTGGAAACGCTCTGAGAAGGCCAACTTCAAAATAAACCTTATTTTACCACATGAATGCCTTTGTACGTTTTTATTTTGAAGTTGTTCCGAGCAGTGTGCCGCAGCATAACAACTTGACTAGAGTTTCTATTGCAACTTTTGCTCCCGATACAAACAACACAATGTTGTTCTGAAATCACATTCAATCACCGATTCCGGACATTAACAATTTCACTTCAAGTTGACATACGGCACTCGTTGACTTCCTTCTTTTTTTTGGTGGCTCCAGCGCCATTACAGATGCACCTAACATAAATTAGCCACTAGCTAGCAATGCTCCATATAGGCTGGCATGAGACATACTATAAATAACTGCACACTTTGATATACATAGCTTTAGCCAAGTAAAGTCTCAAGTTAAAAACTGTGAACTTTCTTAAGTCAAGCCATGCGACTCTAGTCTTCCACTGCTGGTTTTTGCAAACCAAATTGATCATCCTGTGCATTAGTCAGGCTGCAACTAGCATACAGTATCTCAGCGCTCAGAAAGTGGGGGAAGACATATCGGTTAGCTTGAAACTGGGATGCAGAGTGAGTTAGTTCATGCTACGATGCACTTTTTTTCCGTCCCTATTAACCCCAACGCAAGGTTTACCGTGTCTGAATGTCACCGGCGGCTGGAACGGGCCCTTGAGGGTGGCCCTGGAGGTCTGAGGACACCACGTTGTTCCTGGGCTTGGTCCCTGTCACGTCCTCTTTCCTAAAGGACTGCCGCACAGATGAGCTCCTCTCCATGGGAACGCCGCCGTGGATATCAATAAGCCGCACGTCGGCCATCCGGTGAGGGGACGGCGGAGGCGTTTTGGAGCCCAATGTTGGAAGTTGGCTGTTTCTTGACTTCTGCCTGTACAGGGAAGGGTGGTCGATGGAGTCCGTGGGGCTGGGCCCGCTGTAAGAGCTGGTGGAGCGGATGGAGGCCCGATGGAAGCCGTGTTCCGGACCGTCGTGCCCAGTGTTGGGGTGCGGTCCCAGGGCCGTCGCCATGCCCACGCGTCCCTCTTGAAGAAGGTACGGGTCGGCGTACAAGCCCTCGTTCCCCCTGGTGAGACTGTGAGACTTCACGCCCATGTCCCCGTCAGGCTTGACATCCCGCCTCTCCAGGATGGCGCTGGGGCAGGGCGAGCTGGACCGGGCCGGGGCGGTGGACAGCCGCTCCCTGGGTACGGTGCCGTTACCGGGCAGAGAGCCCTGCCGCGGGCTGAACGGGATCCGCGACGGCGAGTGCGGAGATGGAGGGACTGCTGCCTGTAACGGGTGGTGTGCTGGTGGACCCATGGGAGGCTGCCTCAGAGGATTCGCCATGTCACCGAGCATCTGGGAAAAGAGACGTTGGAGACTCAGTGGAATTCATCTTGTTAGTATACGGTACCAGTCAAAAAATCAGCAATCCCATATAATTTGTATTTTTATTATCTTTTAAAAACTTCCTGAACTGTAGATGAACACTTAAGTCATTGATTGACATTACAAAAAAAAAAAGAATAAATAAGAATTCGTTTTATTTTTGATTCTTCAAAGCAGGTTACATCTGTCTACTCAACACCTTTACACATTTTTGTCAGCTTTATGACCTGGATGACGCTTTATGATTTGGACTTTCGGTCCACCGTTTTGCATTAGAGTTTTTAGCTTGAATTTCTTGACCTTGCAATGTTTTTGAGACCATTTGAATTTGAAAGTCTTTCAAAAATAATTTTTGGTACTGTTTTCAGACAGTGCAAAACAATATTCAGTGAAAAGAAGCAAACAATGTGTAGAAAACTTATGTTTACAATGTAATGACCTAATTATATTATAGAATAATATTCTCTTATTGAAAAATAATCATTTTTTGTATGAAACATTTGATAAGATGAAATGTTTGGTATTGATATTCAACTTTGTTTACATCGAAATAAGCCTAGATTTCACTCATTTGCAAGTAAATTGATAATCAATTAGCATAATTCCCCAATATTAATGTTTTGTTGTGAGTACTATTAATTATTTCGTAAAATATAAAGGTTGGGAAACCTTTATACCGCTCTCTCTTTTGCTAACAACGTGAGAACTTTTTTTAATTTTACAGAAGAACACATGCTTCTTATTAACAAAATTCAAGTGTGCTCAAAAGTCAGGTTTTGATCAAAGTGCACAAGTTGGTGCCGATCCAAATTCTGATCCTTCTGCCTTGTCGGAGTCCCGAGTGCCACTCTGGCTTTTGTACAATATAAATCCGGTATTTCTGGAAACTGCCCTTGAAACAAAAACATTCGCCCAGCTCATTTTTACACTGTTGCTTTTTACAACAAAAGCCTTGTTGTCAGCACATTTTCCAGACACGCTGGCAAAGCTCCGACCGGCCGGGTACGCGCTCGCTTGCACCCACGGGCCCCGGCGAAGCAATAACACTGTAGCCGGAGAGGTTAATCTGCGACAACAACATTTCAGCCGTCAGCTAATCTGGGGCCGCCGTTGTGAGGTGTGATAACCTGTAACAGGGCAATAAATCTAACCTCGCGCTCGGGCTGGAAAAAAAAGGAGGTCGATTATGGGCGGAAAAAAATTATCAAGCAGACGGACATGCCTGCGATGGAAAAAAAAAAAAAATACAGCAAGTTCTCGTTTCAAGACTTTAGGGACATTTGAAAGTGTCCAGAGCCAAGCAAAAGACATTATATGTGTGGGGAAAAAAGGCAATATTAATTCAGTATTTCATGTTATTAAATCGATGTTTACCCACAACTTTGCAGAACTTGTAAACTGAGTAACAAAAATGCAAGTTAGCTAATAGGGGTGTGATGATATCTCACATGATTAGGATGTCACAAGATCCTTTTTTCCTTTGGCTGTTGTCAAAGGATTACACAGGAAAATGCACCACTTGTTGCTGCTTTGACAGTAAAACACACCACCGAATTTGGTGGCACTTCAAAATAAACGTGATCATGTCATCACACAAAAACTTTTAATATTGAAGTTGTTCCCGGGAAGCATGGCACAAACGGTTGACTTTATACCTTGCAACTTGTTGCTGTGGAAGAGTCTCGAATCACGACTCTATACAAACAGCACAACCTTTTCCTGAAATCACATTCAATCGCCGAAAACACTATAATTACGCTGACATTTTATTGTACGTTGGCTGTTGCCAGCATTAAACAAGGCATAAATAAATAAATCGAGTGCGCTATATCAGCTGGCAAGAGCAGTCAAATTACCTTTCTAAAGCAGTTAAATGACGCAACGCTCTTTGAAGGTGGCAGCTAAACAGATGCCGTTCCTACTGATCACTTTTGAACAGACCGTGCTGACTCCAATATGCGTTCTGTGGTTCTGATGTAACTCTGTCTCGACCAAAAAGCACGTGGCGAGAGTTATTTAATATTTTAGTATATATTAAACTAAAAAAATCTTAACGATAAAAAAATATATTTAAATTTGTCATTCATCATTAAATAAAATGTGTTATTTGGCTGTATGTGTTAATATTTGATTTTCAACAAACAAATTAAGAGATTAACATGTATTTCATTTAATTAATACTCAGTTTCAATATCCAAAGCCCTACAGGAGAAATACAGAACGGTCAGATTGCTTTCAAAGCACCTGTGGCGATATTTTGGTTTTCCAGTTGAAGGAAAAAAATGGTAAAACATCGACAGATATGACATGAACAGTTTGACACCGAAAACGTTGAAAATAACAATATAGGTCATATAGCGTCGCTAACAGGAGCTCATGAGATCATTTTCTTTATTTTTTTGATTTTTTTGTCGCAGTCTACTCAGCAAAAAAGAAAACATTGCGGAAATTGGAACGTTTATGTTGAGCATTATTTTGTATGACAAATTTTTCAAAAAATTTTGTCTCGTGGACTCAATCTTGTGAGACACCTCGTCTTGTGGGATTTGTGTTTTGTCCCAGTCCTACTAGTCAGCTAATGATAAGAAAAATAAACAAATCACGAAATATATATGCATCTCATTTCAGATTGACTGATGCTTTTTAGGCAGGTACAAGACAAAGGAAAAATTATTTGTCTGATATCATTATTGGCGTTGTTTGAATTGAGAAATGAAAACAAATAAATCAAGCCAATTTTTCAAAGAAAGAAGTATAAAACTCCCGATATCTCTATTACATGCTAAAAAATCCACAAAGTAAATATTTACCATATTTTCGATGGAAATAAAAGAAATTACTTTTCCCAGCATGAAAGAATCTACGCACCAAATTTCAAGGACTTGAACATTTGTGCCAAACAAAATATGTTACATAACCATCGGATGCGCGATGAGGGGTGTCACCATGCAAAGTCAACACTCTTCCTGACAAACAAACAAGCTATTGTTCGCACGAGGTACAAGCCTGATTCATGGGAAGTCAAAGCCTCATGCAAAGTTCACTTAGGCTTCAGGTATCTTTCTTTCTTTTGTGTGTGTGTGTGTGTCTTCATTTCTCATCCGATTGACAAAAGGCACAATTCAGAGGGTGAGACACCAACAGCGGCCAAATCCTTTTAAGTTCCAGTGGCCGGAAGTAACTAAGTATAAATACTTTGTATCTGTACTTAAGAAAATAATTCAGGTGCATGTACTTATTTTCTTTATGTGTTACAGAAGTTTTAAAAAAATGCACTGAAGGAATTTCCTTGCAATGCACAATTCCATATATAGTAAGAGCTGTGTTTGGCTACCTCTCTGCACAATAAGCATAAATCTCTCAGAGTTTGGAGATCACAGAAAGGAGCATGTCGAATAAGCGCACAAACATCAGGGCTTGGCAAATGACAGGCCTCGCTCACAACATTTGGTTTCAATTAGGACTTCACTTCAACTTTCCAGACTGCTCCTAAACGGACAGGCTACCATCTCCACTAGTCCATAGAGTTGCTGGTTATCATAATATAATAAGAAGTATGTCCCCTTTAAAAGTGGATGTCCTGCACATAGTTAACACATTAAAATGATGCAATGCTTTGAAAAACACACACAGACACACCTCATCCACCGTAACCTTTGAATGTGTGTCAAGTGCAGCCGGGTTAAACAGAGACAGAGTTAATCGTGACACAAATCTTCCGGTGAGGTAAGATAAGAAAATGTTGTTTACAATCTTGACCTGCCTTCCTTTTACATAACCATTACTATTGTAAACTATATCTGAGACATAGTACTGTATTTCTCAGCGTAAAGTCGGGCGCAATAAGTCGACCCAACCCTTTTCATTTCCATTTTTTTCAAGTTTCAATGATTTTTTTTTTTTGACACACCTGATTATTAATTTGTCGAAAAGCGGTGGCTCTAATTTAAGGGGTGGAGCCCACCACAAAATCTTAAAACTATGCCACTGTTCTCTTTTAATAGATAGGAGTAGGTAGTTGATTTTCCAAACATAACTACAATATACTAAAAAAAATAAAATACACCATGTTTTGCGGAGAATAACATGCACCAGATTACAAGTCGCAACAACAAAACATTGAACATAAATCTATTTTTGTCTCATATGGACACTTATGTTGACTTATGTCAAATATTTACACAGAATTTGTTTTGATTTTCATTTTAAACATTTTTTTTCCCAAACTGCCTAAAGTTACAGCAACATCGTGCCTTCAACACAGACTGAACATGCCTGCATGTTTAGGAAAAAAAAAATGCAGTACAAACATATTTTCAACATACCACCGGAGTGTTAAAATACTGTAACATAACAACAGTAATATGCCATTAACAACAGTTGCTCTGTACATCCTAGGATATGGCTGGAATCGACTTGCTATAAATGCATTTGAATTTTCAAAGTTCTAGGTCACGTGCGGGGATTTTTTTTTATTCTTATTATTTTTTTAATCTAGATGATGCCGCATAGCCACTTTTTTCATTGTCTAAGCAAAAAATTAATTGTTTTGCCAGGACTGACAAATTCAAAATCTGGTGACTTTTCGTGCATGTTTAGGCCCCCCAAAATGCAATCCTGTATGGAGACAATAAAAGTAAAACAAGAGGGACCTTAAAGCTGCCGCTGTTCATGCCCAAATATTGTCAAAGTAGCCTTTGCATCCATTACGTTTTGTGTGTGCAACCCTCAAAGAATAAAAAAAAAACTTAATGGTTTGAGAACCCCCATCTGAAAAAACTTTCATGTTTGCTTTATCATTACTTCATGAATCATCCTGTGTTACCGGGATTGAAGTTTTGGGGGTCTGCAACACCCAAGCAGGAGCTTAAAAAGGTGGTCAAGATTAGAGGCGAGGACTTTATTTTTGTTCCATCAGCAGGAACCCAAAAAAATGCAACAATGTGAAGAAAAGAAGGAGATTAGAGACGCGTTGAATTGAGCTCAAGCTGTGAAGCGTACAAGCAAGTGGAACAAAATGCCCCCCCCCCACTTGCACACTACTAGAGATTAATAAGAGGTAGTGGTCATGTTCAGGGGGGAGGGGATGGCACATTCCTTTCCTTAAATACAAAAGGGATGTGAGGGTGCGAGGAATGAAGTACAGTCAATTGGGGGTATAGAAACTATGAGGAACTGACGCTACATGTAATCAAATGCTTGTGTTAGCTAAAAATACATGGGAAGATCTTGAGGAAAATGAGTTAAAAAAATCGCAATCGGATTATTAAATGTAGCCCTACTTCTTGTACACCTGTAATACTTTTAAAGCTTTTCACCACCCTTTGCCATTTTAGGGAGTTAAAAGAAGATCAGCATCTACTCACTCTGGCGTCGCCATTGGCCGGCCGGGACCCATGGCTGAAGGCCTGTGCCGGGTCCTTGTGGTAGACCTTCAGGCAGGAGTGGTCCGTGATGTTCCTGTAAGGGGAGGAGGTCACCAAGGGTAAAAAAGGGGCCCAGGTGTCGCCGTCGGAATACGGCCGACGCGGCCGACCCCGTCTCCAAACCAGCCCGGCCAGCGGGACGTATCCTGACGCGGGCATTGAGAATCTGGCGTACCGATCCATGTTTAAATAAAATTCACGCCTGATACCGCCGTTCGTGGTCTACGTATGAGAGGCGAAATGCTTGCGACAACCTTCGGCAAGCATAAAACCCATTTTACAGCCACGATAAAAAAGCTGGGCCCAAAGTACACATGGTATTGGAGGTGGAACTGCTTATCATCTGTAGCACTTGATAAGAAAAGGCATGCGTACTTATAGTGAACTAGGGGTGCGTTTTGTTCCTTAATCTGACCCACTCAACATTTATTTTATCATGACACATATAATATTTGTTGCGCAATTTCTCCCCTCTAAAACGAGTTAGTTAAAATGTGGCGCGTTTGATTGATGTTGATTTTTGGCGCGCAGCATCTCAGAAAAGATGAATTTGCTCCAGCAGTTCAATTCATAAATTAAATTTATTTTATCAATAGTTAAAGCACAAAAGCAAAAAATATCCTTTGAATTTTTTAGTTCAAAATAATTGTGACTGTTTTTTATGTGATAACCATATTACACTAGACAGTGGAGTTTGGGTTTTGCTGTAACAAAAAAAACAAAACAACATCCAACAATGAATCGTTTCAATCGAAGTACTGTATAATGTAGATTTAAAAAAAAGAACGATTAATCTGTCGATTAATTTGTCAAATAATTGGATATTAAAACGTTTTTTAATTGTTGTTCCATTAATGAAAAAACAGATTTTTTCTTTGTGCAGAAATTACACTAACACACTATACATATATATATATATATATATATATATATATATATATATATATATATATATATATATATATATATATATATATATATGCGTGTATATTTATGATTATGCGACTTGTTTGAAGATAATAAAAACATTAAAAAATGTTGATCATTGTTTTCCAAAATAAAAGCAGGTGTTTGTAATTGTTTCATTTTGATTCATAGCTGTTCATGATGTCGTACAATCATATTAACTGTCGAGAGGCTGAAATTCTCAGGATTATTTGGACAATTTTAATTCATTAGATGAATTAATTTGATTATTTGTCAATTAATTGTTGCACCTCTGGGATATTGAATAAATCATATTATTATTATTATTGATAATTTTGGATTCAACATAAATGATATAAAATAAACCCACCACTCCTCTAGGAAGTTTTGGAAACAGGAGTTCAGAACATTCTGCAACTAAATTGAGGATTGATTTTCTGCAAAACCGTTGAAGGATATTCCTATCTACTCATATAAAATACATTTACCTGACATCACTTAGCTCGTAATACATGTTCCTCATGTCGTCTTTGACGTAGACGGCCACGCTGGGCGACTCCAACATCTTCATGGTGAGCATCTGCGGGAAGGCGCTGACGAACAAGGCTCGGACCGTGTCGATGCTGGTGATCTCGTTGGGCATGCGGATCTGTTTAGTTTCGTCTCCGTACTGCAGGTACAGCACGCCTGAGGGGCGGGGAGAGCAAAATCAATCGACAGTCACCAAAAACTTTCCGATTTGCATGCTTCGCGCTGTTTATTCACCACACTTTCCCAGACCTGGAGATGTTTTAAAAAAAATGCCATTCTTTTCCATACTTGAGAAGAATCCCTGTTATCACTTGATATTTGGAGCTGCGTGCTCCCGCTGCGCATCAGATCCCGAGTCTCCCAAGTGAACTGGCTGCGTGTTGCGTGAGCTTCGATTTTGGAAAAACCAGATGTGGTCCGCAGAATGTCTGGACACGCCTACGCAGCACTTGTACAAACAATAGCAACCTAAAACAAAACGTCCATTGAAGATTCTGCACCGATTGTCCGATAGAAAAAAAGTTGCCTTGTTGCCTGTAGGTTTCGTATTTCAAGATAAAAAAAAAAAAGGATCGTTGCAGGGACTTTCTATCGAATGCCTCCAAACAAAGCGTGCTCTCACTTGGTGTGACTTGATAAAAGCAGAGAGCTGGTAAAAGCTACCAGATGTCGGTGAGATTTCGATTCCTAACAGCTTTTCCCCCCTGAGAGCTGCTCTGTTAGCGCTCCGCATCCAGATGTTTGACGCGACAAGGGCGCCATTGAGCCGATGCGCATGAATATGCAACGACGACAAAGGTGAATGGAGTCCGCTTATGATCAGCCGGGAGCGGGGGGCAAACGGAAAAAGGCCAGCTTCTTGAACTAATGGCCTTGCATTTTTAGAAATCTCCAACACATCCAAAAGTTTCAAGTAATCGCGAGAAAAGATGAAAAAAAAAATCCATACTCACATTTTTTCTCTTACAGCAGAAGTAGCGCAGACTTTTTGGGATGAGCGTTTTGTGTGTGTGTGTGTCACCGTGGGAGGGACGAGGCAGCAAAGCCCTATTTCACTCCACCCCTCTTGTCACAACTCAACAACCCCCCCCCAATCCACATTTTGCTGTCTCCAAAACGCTTTGTCCTCATCAACAATCAAATGCAAAAACTTCTCACACACTGTACTGAAATAGATGGACAGATACACGTGTGTGTAAAATAAACTAAAAACTAGACAAGTACTAATTTGACTCCATTACATAAGTAAAAGAACAGAGTGAAATGTATCAAATCAAACAAACAAACATTTCCCTCTGTACTTAGAAGAAAAAAGCTAGCTAGCTTTTCTGCTATCGAAACAACAGGTTCTCATAACATTGATAAGATTGTAAACTGACTAAGGCAAATCTGAATGAACTAAACTGACTATTACATTATTTATATGATACAGAATAGTTAAAAGGGTGGTTTAGCGGAAGAGTCGTTAGTACGTCCGCCTCACAATTTAGATTTCCTGAGTTCAAATCCACCTAGCGCTGGCCTTCCTGTGTGGAGTTTGCATGTTCTCCTTCGCAATAAACAAGGGATCATTGTGTGTAGATGAAGCCTGCTAAACTAGCATCTGGCTAGGCACTGACAGGTAAAAATGTAAAGAGTTAGGTCAGCGTTTTGCACTGGCCCCCAACCGGATAGCACCGGTGCGCTTTAGCCCAACATGGAATTCTGTTTATGCTATAACACAGGGGGCGCTGTAGACTGAGGTTAGCTTTTCGAGCTAACTGCCAGTTTGCTGCTAGTTTGGACTCATGAATGTAATTTTGCAGCTATAACTGATCTCAGATAGAAATTGTGTTCATAAAAGACAACCAAATCTCAATCTGATAGCCACGACTTACCAAGCGAGCGGTCTTTGGTCTGGTTGGTGGATCGGACCACGGGCAGACTGGCGCGGACCCGGCTGCCCCGGGTGAAGCCCAACGGTGCGTCCGCCTCTGACATGGCCTCCAGCGAGTCCAGGGAGGTGAGGGAGATGTGGTCTAGGTCCACGCCGGGCTGCGGGCTGGGGCAGTGCTTGGGGCTTCTGCTCTGGAAGCAACAAAAAAATGCAACGTAAGGATCTGGAACCCAAGTTACTGTGGACAAGGAATTCAAACTGAGCAGCCACTAAATTTTAAACAGGTCAACTCAAGTCATTACTTGAGTAAAGCATAAGGATCCACTCCAGCCAGGTCATGTGACTCTGCCTTCAATAACATAACATCACAAAAATGATGCATTATCTTGCATGATTCTCACAGAAGTCCCCCAAAAAGTTGCTACTAGTCAATGGGGACACAGGACGTGAGCACTGCTTGTAATCAGATCAAGCCTCCGTGATGTGACTAAGGAGCTTGGCGAGCTTTTGTGCCGTGTCGGTAAGATGATCTGCGCCGTAGGGACGAGGTGGGGGGGCTGAAACCAAGAAGTGGGGACGGGTCATAGAACAGTGGTCTCTTTATGCAGTGACCTTCTCCTATCGCCACTGTAAAGTCAAAAACTCCCATAAACACGTCTGCATGCGCATGCTAATACTTCGTCACACATGTTAGCATTTTGTTTTAAAAGTTGATGGGTAAGAAGGTTTACAACGCATTCAAGTTGGATCTTGGGGTATAGTGAGGCGGCATACAGCACCCTACAGGTTGAAATCAGTGAAAATATAAGAATGGTGAGATAAATAATTCTTGTAGTTGAGATGGAAACCCAGACTTAAACCCAAATGAGTGGTCACTTGTGGGAAGGATAATGTGTTCAAGAAGAGACAAGGAAAAGTGAGAATGTTATGACATGTAAAGGCAATAATGAAATAAATATATATACATTACTATTATTTATTTTCATGTAGCGGTATGTATTATTCTATGTATATTTTATAAAAGGAATTAAATAAAATATTCTGTATTCTTACATAAAATAATTCCTGTAGCTGGTGGATGTCAATTGGGTGTTAGCAGAAAGTGCCTGTTGCAGCTCATAGCGCCTCGTGTTAGCTAGGTTGTTAGGGTATTATTTTCAATAAAAGAAGCGAGCAGACTCAACCAATGCCCGAGTCTATCCTTGTTCAAACACAGGCACATCAATAAAATTGAGAGGTTGTGATGTCTCCAGCTGATTCAGTTAAGAGTGCAGCGGTTAGAGAACACGGAAAGGTATTCCCTTTGCCTCGTTCGTTAATTGTAGTCTTTGAGCATATACACACAATCATAAACTTGGTGGAACACGGGTGATGCAGAATTTCTGGGATTTATGGCAAAATGAATTTAAGCTGCGTAGCGAGGAAAAGTAAAAACAATTGATTTGAATGCATTCAACATGAAATCTATTCTGTTTTGCTATAGTTTTTACATTGCCAAAGTGTTGGTGGGTCTTATACATGGTAACATAGAAAATACGGGAATTTGTGTCCTATACACAGGTGCTTCTTATATTTGGGGAATTAAGAAGTTGTTCATGTTCCAATTAATTTGCTCTTACTTTGAAAAGGAAAATGTATGTAAAAGTATTAGTTCTGTGCAGAAAAACTGTTAAAGCCTTCTGATGGAAGTGCCTTCAAAGGCAAAAGATTTATTGTGGTTTCTGTTTTTGTTGGCTGGTGTATTCACTTTCAAAAGCCATTGTACTCATCCTTTTAAACCTTGTCCGTTTTGAAAGTTGATGCTGACTAATGCATCAGAATATCGTTAGGACACACACACACGGCACACAGCAAGATGCAGAAATGCAAAACGAGCGGACTGACTGTGCGGCCGGGCGACTGGATTGTCATCAAGTAGCTCTGAATGTCAAGCTCCGAGTGCAGGGAGGAGAGCATGGCCTGCAGAGACTGACGGGAAGGCAAAATAGGAGAGCAACAGAGGAAATAAAAAAACCCAGCGGGAGGCTTGGAGATTGGAAAATGAGATGGTCATCAAACCCAACAGAGGCGCCATGGCAACAACGAGATCTAAACACAAAACAGAGAGTCGACGGAAAAGTGCTTACAATAGCGTGCGATACTTTTGTAGACTTTGCCACTTTTAATCATCCATTCTTGCTATATTTGATTAGTCACAGTGCACCGGGGTTTATTTAACACCTTCTCGACAAGGCCGGTGAAAACCGCTGAGTCATAACTGTCTTGAAATTATGCTTAGCCATAAAGGATTAAAAACATGAATAAAAATGGGACTGTTCAAGCATGATGATAGTAAGAGGTGCCCGGGAGTTGACGGGTCACTCGAAACCCAGCGCGCGCTGACACTGGAGAGCAAACGCTTTAAAAGATTGATGTGAAATTCTTCTGTGTCACCTTGTGGCAGCTTGGAATTTTTGAAAACAGGTGTACTCAAACGTTTTAAGTCCTTTGAACCATCGATCCATTCATCATGCAGACATCCATCATCTGACCAAGCACCTGTGTATCCAGACCTAATTTGTATGTAAATGCACTACAATGGGAATGTCCAAACAATGGCCCGAGGGCCATTTGTGGCACAGCATCCACATTTTAGTGGCCCTCGGTATACAGTGGTGCCACTATTTACAAACATCTCTTGTCACGAAAAATTCAGGTTACAAAACACCTCTTAAGAAAAAAAATGTTTTTTACGAAAGAAAATTTGCATGACCGCAAACTAAGCTTAAGTACACTTAGATGCTGAAAATTATCCGAAAATAAATATTACTGCTCTTGTGGACATGTAAATGATGTCTAGATGACTGGCAGTGTAAAACAAAAACGTCCAAAAAAACAAAAAAACAAAAAACAAACCTAAATCAGTCTCTGCAATCACCACCAACACACCAGCGCCACCTCAAGGCAAACCAATGAACTGCATTCATATTGTCAACGGCTACACTTTCTATGATTAATTTAAAGGGTATAAGAGCGTTTTTATATTGTTTGTTACATGATGTCTTTTAAACTCCATGATTATTATGCATTAATGTAACTAATATGCATTTGATACACTTTTTAATGCATTTTTTATCATTTATTAATATTAGTCATTTGAAGGGTTTGAGAGCATTTCTTTTTTTTGGGGGGGGGGTTCTTGGAACGAACTAAACTATTTACATGTACAAAGTGAAAAATTTGAAAAATTCTCATTATGGAATGGAATGACATCTGGAACAAATTAATTTTGACATAGCCTGCAATGCTATTTAAAAAAAATAATAAAAACTAATTGATAGGCAGTTTTTTAGTTGTGGAAAAAAAAAATCATAATTTGCCTAATCACAGAACAGAAAGCTTTGATGTACTCTTTATTTATTTTTTCAATAACTACATTATATAAACTGATTGTATGATTGATTGATTTTTATCATGTTCGACACATTAAAATAAAAAAATGAATAAAGTGGCCCTCAGAGGAGAAAGTTTGGACACCCTTCCTCTACAATGTAACGTCCACAAAATAAAGCAATACATGGTTGAAAAATTGCATCTTGATACGCAAGAGCAAGTCATCAGTCGGCTTTTGTGCGGCCTGTCAGCAGGTACATCACACTATAATAACCACGCAGCAGGCTCCCGAAGACAGCCGCCATTACTCTCAGCAATTTTCTTTAATCGTGCCATGTTGGCCTGTCCTTCTGACAGCTGACGGGTCGCTGGCTTAAAGCTTTTTTTGTGTGGCGATATATGATCAAAACAAGCCCATGCGCCGACCGTGAGATTTGAATAGCATACAAATAAGGCGGCGCAGGCGGGCGTACGACAGTGGCGGCGGAAATGTTTCCAGGATGTCCTGGGCCGGGGTCACATTTTCTGGAACAATGGCTCTCACTCGCTCATGCGTGTCTTTCTTTGTGACCCTCCTCGCTCCAAAAACACACGGGGTGCATAGCAAAACACACATTTAGCCCTCTTTTATCTGGTTTCTCTTCAGGCACACTTAGTGTTCTTTTCCTTCCACCTAACAAAGCACTCGACGTCAATATAATTTATGGATGTTATTTCAAAGTTATGCAAAAGACCGTAAAGAAATAAAAAGGCACATTATGTTCCGAAAAAGGTTTCCATGTACTGCAAAAGAAAGTGATTGATGCCCCCCTAAATGTTTCTAAGTGCCCATATTAGTTAGGGCTGAAACAAATCCTTGAATAATTTGAGGATGTCAGTTAAAAAAAACGTATCTTCCAAAATAACATATGGACATCAATGCCTTTGGATATAGTCTGACGTTGGTGCTGCACCAAGATGGCGAACTTCACTACTCAGTGATGTCAACAACACGACATTGTCCTGAAATCAAGTTCAATTGCTAATTACGCTAATTAACGATGCTTAAAAAACTATTACGCTGACATTTTATTATCTGCCGCTTGTTGACAGTGATTAGCGGCGATTCCAATATTAGTAGCTAGCAGCGCTAGCAGCAGTAGATGCCAGTAGCGTTAGCAGCACTCAACTGCCCCAGATAGGCTGGCGAAAGCCATCGCTTATTTTTTCTATCCCTTTCATAGTAGTAAATGACTCCAATGACATTTGCTGTTCCTACTGATCACTTTTTTTTTAACAAAGCAGGCTTACTCAAATTCGGCCAATAAAAAACTGCTACTTTGGTTTTGACGTCATATGTTTCTTAAACCAAATGTGGAGCTATTTGTCTAAAATTCCATGAATGTTCCTCAGGAGTAAAATAAATTGCTGCTACACATGGTTTCAATGAAGTAAAAAAATGTTAGGTGTAAATCATGAGATAAAAATAGGTTAAAAGGTATTTTATTGTCTTCAGTATTGATAATTACCCCAACTAAGCAAAATATATATTTTTACATTTTTATCCAAATAACCAATTATCAGCAAAATATTCAATAACATTAAGTTTAAATCCCAAATATACCACAAAGGACATTTTCAAAACCCTTTAAAATCATTTCAACTACATCTTCGAACACTAGAAGGGAACAGTCAAGATTCATCACTTCAACATAATTCCTTCAAAATTCGACGCCATTTTCCGGCATTTTCTTTTGTAAAGAGCAAAAAGTATGCCAAGATTCTGCAAGAAGGCGTTTTGAAGCAGGTTTCACAAGACAAAAAATGTGAATATGTTTTCTGACAAGCAACCCACTAATTGGCAAGCGTTGACTGTAGTTGAGGGCCCTGCACGTTATTTCCTGAGCTGCTCCAATTAAACCTGACCGGCAAACTTAGCAAAAGTGTCCATGATTTTACATCATACTCTCCATGTGTCAGATGCACATTCCTCATGGCACATGCTAAAACCATTATTGACAATTTGGACCAGAGCAGAAGAAATCACTCGTGTGGAATTTCACTGCAGGTGTGAACGGGTCGCAGCAGGTTTAACTGCGCTGATCAGTGGTTTCCACATTTGCAGCCCGAAGCAGGGACTGCAAACCGCGACTCCACAATCTCATGTTTGTGTGCATGTATGTGTCAATGGGCGAGAAGAATGGGAAGATGAACAAGTTAGTCAGCGTTAAATAGTTGACCTAGTTTAGAGACCTTGTCTATCACGCAACTCAAATCAGTGAAGAAGGTTGGCAAGACTGTAAGTCAAAGTACCGGGCAAAAGTTTGGAAACATTTTCAAATTCACATGCTCACGTCAAGTCTTTAACCCCTGGGGGAAATTTTGACCCAGTATATCAAGAGAAAAGCATACAAAAAAAACAAAAAACACTTGGAGGCTAAAATATTGCATGGGTTGTCAAAACATGATGATGCACAATATGCCGTCCTTTCTAAATGCTTATAAACGGGAAGTCGAAAAGTGCACCCTATACGTGTAAAATTTAGCCCATGTCGAGCTCAGTTACTGCAATTCAAAATTGAAAATATTGTCAATTTTGGACATTCAAATCCTGATGTTTTATAGTGCATTTCCCCCCGATTTTAATTCATCTTTTCGACGGCAATCGAAATTTTTGTGTTGACAAAAGCACAGAGAGGCGCAGGCGACCATTTTATGACATTTGCAAGCCTTAAAAAAAAAAAAAAAAGGTTAAAATGCACAGCCGTAAACTGAAAGTCATTGCGGATCATAACGCTAACACATCCACATTATAAAGCTGATAGAAAATACCACGATGAGAAAAGCCGTCATCTAAAATCGAAAACACGTTTTTGAAGCCAGAACGCCGTGTTCAGTGACATTTTTGGTTCTAAACACCTGCAAATTGTTTCCCTTTCAACCAGTCGGGGCTTCAGTCCCTACCTGCTGTCTTGCGCTCAGACCTTTTTGTCTTCCTTAATGACATTACGACCAAATCCCCTCGTCATCCATTCCCTTTGTGGCTGCCTCCTCTGATGCATTCCTCTTCTAATCCTGCAGTCCAAAAACCCCTGATGGACTTTCTGACTTGTGCTGACTCGTTAATTTGCGTCTTAAGTGGGAATTACTCTTCAGTCCCTCAGTGTCACGGCTGAACGTGACTTTTGGAGGGTTCTTTTTTTGTGCGTCAGACATTCAAGATGTGAACAGTAACAACAGAGACAAAAGGGAGCCTGTCGACCTAGCTGACATTTCCGACGTCTGAGCGAACGCCGTCCAATCGATTTCACGCTCTCAGGCGTATACAAATTAGTTGCGGTTATCACGGGCAGACATCAACCATTCCGCCGAATGAGCGGGAAGGAGGTGTGGAGGGGAGTTCAAGAGTCAACTTTGCATAACCATCAGATATGTCTGCCTCTGGGAACAGCAAGCACTCAAGGGCTCTGCTATTTAAATGTTTTTCTGGGCTGGCATTCTATTCAAATATACTCACAAAACCCTCTGAGATCCAGATTTTTTGGGGAGCTGATGCAACCAGGGAACAGCTTCCTTAGTGAAGATATATATATATATATATATATATATATATATATATATATATATATATATATATATATATATATATATATTTGTTTTTACAATGACAATATGCAGGTGGCTATCAAAATATGCCTGCAACTGGAAAAAATAAATTAAGTTTTAATTGCTCTAGTGTTATTTGGTGTACAATGTTGACATATTAAGTACACTTACAAGTGGTTAGGAGATTTTTTTTTCCGTTTAGACACTTTGGCTAAGTGGTTGAAAAAGCTAGCAGCAAGCCTCAGTTGGTATGCCGACATATCACAAGATAGCAACCGTGAGAACAGACAGTGATAAGGATTTTACAGCTTGTACAGTCTGGGGATATTTCAAATAACAGAAAATGATGAACTAGCATATCACAAGATAGCCACCTGAGTAGACAGGGCCTGAAGACAGATCCAAAGGATTTGATTTTGTATCCAGGGCTCCATTTCAAATTACAATTGAGTAAAACGATAACATGTAAAAAATTGCTATTCAAAGGAAAATAAATAAACAAATACAAAATGAAACTTATGAGCATTTACCATACTAGAAATATGTGGAGCTCCATCCACCACTTTCTTCCACACATGAATGGAAATCCCCTGGTCCAAAGGAAACCAGTTCTTCCTCTGGGTGTTGTTTTAGACCTTGTAGCACTCTCTCTCTACAACTGTTCCTGTTCCTGCCTCTTCCATTTCGGGTCTACCTCAACTCCCTCCCCTCTTTATACATTTTCAAAAAGCCTCTCAACACGAGTGGCCATGTTCAGCTCGGGCGCTGATCCCCCGTGTCTGAAGATGAAGAGATACTACTGGTATCCCATGGAGATAAGACGGCAGTCTATGCAAGACACTCAGTAGGTGATGGACAAGACACACACACACACACACACACACACACACACACACACACACACGCTTTTCCATATTTGAAAACTCGACTGCAAGCGTCTTGGAAATTCAGTCCCCCAAACAAGTTTCACTTAGTAACATAAAATCTTGAATGTCTAACATGTATAGCCCCCCCAAAAAAGTTTCAAAACACTATAACTCTTGCGAATTTAATACACGCAAAATATCACCTGTTCTTTGAATTAAGGCATTTTGCACCTTTATACACGTCTGGTCTCAGATGTAACAAAAACGTGAAACCCACTGGCTTCAGTATGAACTCCCTCTCTTACCGCCTTGCATCAAGGAAATACATGCAAACTATTTGCTGACGGGGTAACAGTGCTCCGCTCTGTCTAGACTTGCCTTTTAATATTGCTTTCGTCCAGAATAACATGCAACACTTTTATAGTGCAAAGCGGTGGACGGTGGAATACAAAGAGGAGCACACCCATCCATTCACTCAGACTGGGCGAAGCTCATATTTCACACAGTTTTGTTTATGTCAAAAGGTATACTCAGGTGAAACGGGAATGTTTCCAGAGAACATCTTATAATAGGGATGAATACGGGTGGCAAAACGATTTAAAAAATGTTCCCAGAAATTATCAACGTAACAAGCAGCAAAACAACAAACTGTACGATCAAACTTGTTTGTGCAGTTTCCTTACATATTATCAGGGGAATCTTCTATTTTGTTTTCTTTTTTTTTCCCCGACACCCCTCCCACCCCTATTTGTTTTCAATTCTTAAATATGATATGTAAGATCTCACAACGGTTCATATTTGTACATTTCTGACATAGAATTTGCACAGAATCTTTTAAACAACTGCAAAAACATCTTGTTTTTAAACAGATGGTATGCTGACATTACCTGAGTAAAAAAGAAGCGTAAATAATAATGTTAATAATAGCTGGGATTTATTAGGTGTCGACCCTTCCAAAGGACCCAAGGACAATCAAAAATAACTCATGCAGGTAATTTATGTATTGAGCGTTTTAAGCACACCATATTAGCGGAGGAGTAGCTAGCATTGGCCACCAGTTGAAAGCTAGGAGGCTTGACAGTGAACAGCAGTGTTTCCAACAGAGATCCAAGAGGCAAGTAAGGCAGCTTGTGGGGTGGACATCGGAGAAAGCGAGGTGGTAAATCTCTAAAGATGATGCAGAGAACGATTTGGATCACTGATAGCCTGGTTGAAAATTGAAACGGATCAACTGGTCATGGCTAGTTTTTCAACCTAAGGTAATGTAGTCATTCAAGATTTACATTTGTTTTTTGTTTTTTTCTTAATGAGAAGATATCATTGAGAAGATTGGAAAGTGGTAAATGGTCATTTTTAAGGGCCGTGGTACTCCAGTATGCCTCATGCGGTCGCTAAAGTGAAATATGGATGTTGAAGGTGTTAAAATCATCATAAACTTAACTGCAGGCTATTGATGAACTTGATTTTGGAAACATAAATATTTCTAAATGTAAAACGAACGGATGATGCTTATGTTGTTCGCCGGGACATAATTTTCCTGTATGTTCCGTCAAGATAAACTACGGTAACTTACGACTCCGCAGAAATGAAGAAACTGTACATTCTCAGATAATACACGTTGGTCATTTCCAGGTGTTACGCAATTTCTATATAACAGAATCACATTTCAAACAATTCCAACTCATTTGATGCCAACTTTGCTCTCTTCAGATGAACATTCCCCGTCTTCACGGGGCCTTTTGACGCACGTGAATATTTTTGGCCCAAGGTGGAGTCCAGATGTCAAGGCCGTATGCGGAGGCTTGACAATTGAAGATGCAGAGCCACAAAATCATTGTGGTTTCTGTTTGAATGCCAATGTACGTGAGAGTCATTAACAGTTGCGTCAAAATTTATGGGTGCAGTTTTATAGTTTTCTCGGGCTTCCTTGGCTGAGGCTCCTATCATTGGTGGCAGTCAATTTAGAAACGCTTTAACCTGCCTTCCTCAAGACATGGAGGGGCTCTACATCTGGAGATGGTCAAGCGAATGTTCTATGGACTCATGCTGGCGAGATATTGACTCCAAAAGAGGGAACAGCAAACAAACGAGGATAGTTTATTGACAAGTTAGTGGTGCGAAACCACATTTAACAAACACATTTTCAGAAAATAAGTACCAAACAAAAGAGTTAGTTGCTCGTGTAATTTCACCATTGACGAGTGGGCAAACACTCTCGAGACCTTTCTCTTTCTATACAAGCAATCACAATGTCATTTTTTCAGAGGTGCCGAGAAGCACGCTTTGTTTATCACGATAGACAGCGAAGAATCTCGTGTCTTTATGGACCACTCCACCCCCCTCGCATTCTTCTTTGTGTGGACTTTAAGACCCTGTTAATGCTCATCATCGTCAAGGTCAGAGAGACACTGCTGCATGAGTCCAACTCCCTGGGGATGAAGTATAACTCCTTCAGGAAACAATCATTTTTGTGTCCTCCTTATTGGCGTCACAGGAATGATTGTCATTGCGCTTCCTAGCAAAGCGTCTGTTTCCAATCATTTCAGCTCCGCCGCCAAAATCAGTAGCAGAAGCCATCTTAATGACTTGGAACACCGCAAACAAGCGGTACAAAGTTGACGGCGTGTGCGCCTTGACCCCTTCGGGTTAACAGGGGGGAGGTGTAGGTGGAGTTCCAGGGGCGCAGCACCCCGACTGCGGATGGCAAGCGGCGCGGGCAGTGGCGCCGATGCCCCGTCTAATCCGGCGTGCCTGTGGGGTTAAGCCCCTCCTGACAGAAGGCCTGATGATTGGCCTGCATCTGATCGCCACTGATAACGAGCCAGGCCAGACAGGGTTTTTTTTTTTTTTTTTCTAAACACGACACAATACTAGTGTCTTAATCAGGGAAGCTAATCGGGTCTGAGCTCCTTGGAGCGTGCACTTTTCGTTGTGGTATAACACGGCCTTGTTAGCCTGATCTTCGCCACCCTACACAAATTGGGATTATCTTTTTTGTGTATCACGCAGGCTAACAAAACATAGATCTGGAAAAGTTGTGATTTTCTTTTAAAGTATCATAGAAACGCAACTTTTTGGCGATATTAACAATTTTCAAATGTTAATTTCTCAACCTAAACTCACCCAAATTGTAATGTTCCATTTTTGATCCATTTCTAAGAATTCCTTTCTCCCCTTTCTTGTTACTACCAAAAAAACAAGTGTTTTTATAGGACATTAAATCACCAATTTCATCATCGAAATGCATATATTTAATTGTGGAACATTTAGAATGTGTGGAACATTAAAATACCATGAGACTGGTCCTTTTCAAAAGCCAACCACTGTGATCCCTTGTGATCATTTATCAGTAGCTATCGAACAGTACATAAAAAGCGTAACAACTTGGAAGCAGTCCCTATCTGGGACAGGAAGCAAATTCATTCCCTGGCATCTCACACTTGACAAAGCCAAACCATGTGGTGCATTTACCTGCTATGTCCACTGTGAGAAAAAAAATAAAAGGGAAAAAAAATATCTCACAATACATCAGAACTAGACAGAGAACTGCAAAACTGACAGCAAATTCACTTGTAAGATTTCATTGTAGACACAAAAACTGGTCCTACCTAAGTGGTGTTGGTACCTAATGCATCAATATTTAATCACAAGAGACTACAAAAGGAAATATGACCACAGGGTAAAACAGTGGACGTTTAAAGCTACAGGAGCATGCATAGCTCCCACATGGAACACATTAGCAAAAGAACAGGCAGTGTACATATTAGCATCACTCTCGAGCCACACACATAATCCGTAAACAAATACAGTGCAGCTCTACCTCTGGTTAATGGACAACATGGCAACATGGTTTTGGTCATATGTTGAACAGTGGCATTCAAATTAAAACAACTCATTCCCAGGCTTGTCGGATTGAAACAAATGTCTTGATTTTATGGAATAATAATTAACAATTGATCCAAATCTAAACACGACTTTGTTTACTTTACACAAAAGTAACCACTAGCAACTTTAACCACGTTTTAATATGTACTTAGCAGGGATGGGATGGAATCTTGTACGAAGAGATCTTGCGAGATTAAAATGCAACCAGAGTTCCCGACCCAGCACGGCACAAGATTTTTAAAATAATGTATGGGCACAAACGCACACCTTAGAATGCTTTTATTTTGAAGTTCTACCAGGAAAACTATGCCGCAACACCAGTGACTTAACTTCCTATTGCCCAACTATTGCTTCCTACAAACAAATAACACAGTTGTTCCGAAAATCACGTTAAAAAGTTGTGAAATTACGTTCATTCGACAATTCAGGGCACTAAAAAACATCATTTTATTCTACGATGTCTGATGCCAGTATTTAGTGCAGCCTTTGGCATAAATTAGCCGCTAGCTAGCAGGGCTCAAGGGACCCTGGGTTGAATTGCTTGTCAGACACAGTAGAATAGATGTAAATTAAAACCGCACACTTTGATACAGACAATCTGACGTGGTTGCCATTGATACTGGTGACCTGTTGAACATATAAAATGGCTCTCAGTTGAAAGCACCATTTTCACTGCTAATTGATTAAAATTTGCTTAAAAGTAAATAATGCGCCAACCACTACAGCTAACACGAGCGGGCGTTTTGTTAAACTAGCTCGGTTGAAGCTAAAAAATGAACTCAACGTGCTAACAATAAATATCTACAAATTATCTATAAAATATCTATAAAATCTATATATCTATAAAAATTTCAGAAGGATACCTAAATCTGTATCCTTTTAACATTAACAAAAGAAAAAAGCAATACAAATCATCTTTCAACAACTGTTAATTAATTTTTACAGCGTTTATATGGGTTACAGCTTAGTCTAAAACAGAAAAAAAATGCATCAAAGTGCCTGAAATCAAAATAAAAAGAAAAGATGATAAAAATTCTTATTTTATTGCAATTACACTTCACATGACAAAAACAAAGCCTTTTCCCATGAGGTCACCCTGGCATCACCTTACGACCCCCAAAACAGGTATAATTTTTTTTTTAGTTTGGGGTTCCGCCACTCTGAAACAGTCACTCAGAGAAATTAGAACGATTTTTTATATTACAGCTCATTCAGTAAACAACCTCAAAAGCAAGTACACTGGAATCACCCTAGTCCAAGGACGCCCAGTACGAGGAGCACAGACTGTTGTTTTCGCCTTGATATCCTTCTTAGAAGGCCGCACTTGAACGCAGCGCAATGCTAGCTCACACAGCTCTTACCTGCCGGGCTGCACAGGTAAACAATTACTTTCATGACTCGTCCACAGCCGGCCTAAAATGGCCGCTCAACTGTGTCGAACAAAACTATTCACCTCGGAATTCACGGCTCATCAAACACAGACACACACACAGAGGCGGAAGGAAGGAATTGTGTGTTCATGTGTGTGTGTGTGTGTGTGTGTCAGGCGGTTCTGTTGCTGTTAGCTTGTGGTGGTCTTGCCAGTGGGATGTTATCTCATCTCCACTGATCCATGTCTTTCATGGCCTGGAAATGAAACCATTGGCTTTTGTAAGGAAGACAAATACATAAACGATGACTTAAATAAAGCACTCTCAAGGTGAGAATTTGGGAAGTTATGTGTGCGATTTGCGATTGTATCGTGGCCTTTTCTCTCCGCCTTTTGTAACTCAAACCTCCTGAGACATTTTCTTTTTTTTTTCTTACCCGCGAGGCACGTACCATCGCTAAAGGTGTTGTTCTTCCTGTATGGTCGGTACGCTTATGGCACTGGCGTGGGAAAAACTTCCATTCGGTCCTGCTTGATGAATCATGTAGAATGACAGGTTAATGTTTTCCAATTCCTTTTGAAGCTCTTCGTTATTTAGATCAGCTGACTAATAACAAAAGTAATAATAAAGTGGAAAAATACACTCTATTCTAAGTAAAATCGTCTTTATAAAAAACCAAAATTATTAAGTATACGTCATTAAAATTGCTGTCTATTTTATTCAAAAACTTTTATATCATCTACTGTTTTCTGTGTTTTATTTTAAATTTGATTCCAGGATGACCTCGATAAAGATATGTGGATCCCAATGGAATTTTTCTGGTTGAATAAAGGTGGAATGAAACAAAATGAATATATATTAAATACAACCAATTGCATAAAAAAAAAAATCCCCCAACTTCTATGCTAGTATATAATAATAATATAAAAATAAAATTGTATCATGGACCACACAGTAAGAGGTGGCTCAGTGCGTGCCACCAGAATAAGAACCTATAATCAAACCTAAGATGAAAAAAATGCAAAAACACTAACAGTTAAAAAATAATAACACTCATAATGTAATGATAATATTGATACTACTAAAATAGTATCATACAGAATAAAAAGATACATTAAATAAAAAGTAATGTATTGCAAATAGATGTACTGAATGACACAACAAATGATCAAATAAAAACATAACAGTATAACAAATTAACATATTTTGAAGATTTTAAAATGAATGATCACACACTGACATGTCTCATACATGCAGCTGCAGCACTTTATTTGGTAATATTCTAATTTTCTGCTTAACTTATTCAAAGGAAAACAAAATATGCAATATGCAAAATATTCATAATGTAAACAAATGACTTAAGCCCTGCATTTTGGCATAGCATACATAAATAAATTAAAATTACATACAAAACAATATTTTAAAATACTAATAATAAATACTTCTAGTACTAATTACACTAAGACTTCAAAACTATTAATACCAATTATTAAGATTTTAATAACAATAAGTTGAAAAATATCACACAGCCAAAACGATAAATCAAAGCTTAAACGGAAACAAAGCATTTCTGCCACTAGGAGTTCCCTTCTATTATACATAATGTTATTATTACGAACACAACAAGAAAACATTGCCACCCAACTGAAACATTTGAGTTTGGCAACGGCAAAACCGCACACCAAACATTATGTTTAAGTGAAAATGACAGCATTATTCCTAAACTGCCAAACTCGGTGGAAAACCACACGTTTCTTACAATCCAACCTCGATGCAAAACAGTAAATGATTTGCGTAAAACCTGCATAATAAACAATACGCGGCGTACGATCGCGACACCCAAAAGTGACAATTTCCTCAGTGCAACCCCCCCAAAACAACTTTTTTTGTTGTTGTTTTGCATTGAAGACAACAAGCACCTGCCCAGCTTGCAAGTTGCCAAACGAGTCTGCGCACGTCCTTTGAGTACAACTTGGACTCAACAGGAGGGAAAACATTTGCGACCTACCTCAGTGGTCAACAATTAACTGCAGGGATTGTAGAAAAAGTTGTTTTGTCATGTAAAAGAATGAAAAAATCCATGTGCGCGCTCGGCAGGGCGACCATCGCTCGTTCTTGTCTGCACCTCGCTCCTTTTCTCTCTCTCTCTCTCTCGCTCCTGCAGGCTCCTACAAGTCAAACAGCGAGCCCCCTCCAGTGGTGACATCACACTGCGTCGCCATGGCAACCGACATGACTCCACCCCAGCGAGCCCAGCCGGGCTGCAGCTGACTGAACCTACC
Source organism: Hippichthys cyanospilos (assembly GCF_059441005.1). NCBI lineage: Eukaryota > Metazoa > Chordata > Actinopteri > Syngnathiformes > Syngnathidae > Hippichthys > Hippichthys cyanospilos. The sequence goes on from NC_142387.1 coordinate 9,633,455, forward strand.
TGTCTGACAAGCTCGCAACAACAGTGCGTTCTGCTGCACTCAGCAATAAAGTGTACACTTTTTTAAATGTAAAAATTAAAGCAGGGTTCAAATAATCATTATAATAATAATAATATTAATAATAAGACACCTATTTTCAAAATAAAAAGTCCTAGAGAAAATCTACAGTATTCGGGCTATGAAGTGACACAATATGTGAATCACTATAAGATGTTCAGTTTCGTATTTTGTCACAACAAAAGTATTCAATTAATAAATGTTATCAATTTTTTTGTTTTCATCAACTTTTTTTTCCCTCGCCAGAGCAAGTGACGTCACAGATCTGGTATGTTTTGCTCGTGATTTAAGTAGCAAAATGCCTGACCAAGAGTAGAGTACGAAATTGTTGGCAATAAGAGGGCAAAATCGTGTCACTGGAAACAACAGCAACAGCATTGTGGATAAAATTGTGGTGTGTTTTCATTGCCAAATAATTTTATGTTCAGAGGAGATCACGACTAATTCGACAACGCGCATGCGAAGTCACCATTCGGCCACAACAAGCATGTCTTAAGTAGGGTCCAGCAAGGCAGACCATTCATTTTCAAACAATTTCATAAAGAAGTATGATAGCAAGTCAGCAAAAGCCCAGGAAAAGAATGTCATAAATAGAAATTATGTATTCTATTAGAACGTTTTCTATTTATTCAGTAGCTGCCCAATATATCGTAGTATGTATGGCAATACACCATTGCTTTATTGGAGCGTAATACAATACGGTTTCAAGCCACAATACTCAAAACTAATTAAGATCACATCAAGGCTTTTAACTGAGCCATAATTAACTCAGTCAGCGCCTGTCACAAATATAGCTGATAAATATAATTTTTTAACAGACTCCAATCGAATATGTTAAGGTAGAAAGGATGAATAGATCTGCTACAGTTAAATGTGGCACTAATACCACCAGCAGTAATCAGGCTCCCTCTTGTGGTAAGTGAAAGAATCACTGAATTAACCATCAAGGGCAATAAACCCCGAGAGCATCGTCCCTTATGGCCTGATGCCAAAGCCGCCATTTCAGTGATTGGTTTGGCAATATGCAGTTATTTTGGGGTTCCGTTTTATCCAGTGCTAACAATGTGACAAGGCCTGCAATATACTCGAAATCAAACTGACATCTTACCTGTTCCCGCAGCCTTTCCTGGTGGCCCATGATGGCCGATGCGTGATGGGGGTACTTGTGCTTGAGGTGTTCCAGGAAGGCCTCCCTCTTCTTGTCCATGTCGGGCGGCTGCATGGCCAGGATCTCTCGGCTCCCCCGGGCCCCACCTAACGTATGTCTCCGCGGGACGGCGCGGCCGCTGCCTTTGGCGTCTGCCCTGGAAGCCGGCGTCCCATTTGGCGAAACCTGCCTGCGTGCGGCGTGCTCGGCGTCCTCGGGGGAGGTGACCCTCAGGTTGCTCTTGTTCTGTTCTGAATTGGGGATCACAGAAACACATGAGGTCAAGACACATGTGAGGTGCTGATGTTTTGTCATCAACAGAGATTGTATGCAAGTATGTTGGTCCTCGCACAGGTCATGAAGAGGGTATGTTATTGTGAGCTTTCAACGGACTCAGTGACCCACAAGTTTATCAAGCAAGAACATCGACAAAGAATGTCAAAAAAAATCCTCATTATTGATGCCCCTCCTAAAAAGATTTGATGTTGTCAAAATTAAAGGAGACGACAAAGCAAACATTGTCTTGCAAGAATGTGTGTGTGTGTGTGTGTGTATATATATATATATATATATTTTAACTCCAAATTGGGAAGTGTCTAGCTGCTCAGGACAATGTGAGTATTATTCATGCATATACTTTGTATACACATAAGTAAGTTGTACTTTATTTTCTTTTTAAAGTTGTATGACAGTTGTGAATGTTGAAATGTTTCTAGAATTCTTTGGACATTAGGAACAACTGTCAAACAGCGTTACCGAGGGAACTGATTGTAGTTTTCTTTTGGTGGGAGGGGTTCTATTTATGACAATTGTCAACACAGAGAGCCACTTGAGTTTTCCACTTTTATAGCGCTAGTTGTCTCGCAGTCGCCTGAGCGTTTGCTCGTATACACGGTGTCTCCGGTTGACAGCACAAGAAACACATCATCATCACGGCCCATTTCTCCAAAAATACCAGTTGTCAATTGATCCTTGTAAACACAGCACAAAAAAATGTCAAATGATAGAAAAAGGAAAATAAGCACATAATGACAGGATGGAGTTAATGTGCCCATTGGTAAAGGTTCAGTTCTTCTGTGGTTGAAGGAGCGCAGTTCAAGTAGTCTATTCATCTTGGGTAAAGATGGTTTTTAGATTCTTCCTAACGAAGAACAAGAAAGCAAATTGGAGGAATCCTAATGCAAATTTGATGAGCCTCCTTTTCACGGGTTTGAGTTTTCAACCGTGGATCTTTTGAGGAAACCCAGCTTTGATGGGTAAACGCATGCAAAAACCGGCGACGGTGCATAACGACGCGGCGTCTGTCACCGGCACCGTGGTCCCAAACGCCCCGTAAACCACCACCCCCACCCGGCTCTAAATCAGGGCCCCAGCATGTCTCATGTACTTCCAGACCTATTTTTAACTCCCAAACAGTTCCCCCTCACCGCTCACTAAATTACACTCAGCAGACAAAACAAACTCGGAATGAACTGCGCTTACCGGTGGAGTGCTATGTGAGGATAAAAACTCATTACCTTCCGCACAGGAACAATCTTCCTCTGCCATTTCTTCCTCCATTGCACCTTCAGAATTCACGGAAAAAACAAGCCAAACAAACAAAGCCTATGGCGAGGGGACGAATCTCCGGTTGACCCGCTGACTGACTGCTTGCTTGCTCGCTTAGAGATTCCAGGAGCAGCTCACGTGGAAAAAAAAGAGAGAGGGGGGCTTGAGATAGGCCCTGCCCCGCCGCCCCAGGATAGACTGCTGGGGGATTTAGAAAGTCAACTGCATTCCAGGACAAAGTGCGACCAGCCTCTTTTCGCCTTCGGGTTGGGAGATCGACTGCAAGCATGGTGTGTGTGACACCACAAGCGGAGTCAGCACTGTTGTGGTGAACGCCAGCAAAAAAAAAAAAAAAATCTAACAGGTGTCATATTGCTTCCTTGGACTTTGGTTCTAGAATATCCAAGTCTTTGGTCAAGGGTAAACGCTATGATCTGAACCGTGGCATGCAAGATGTTGGAGCATTTGTCAGCAGAGTTCGATTCATGCGCAGCTGGAATGCACAGACCAAAGACTATAACAAATTACTTAATTGCAAGTTAGGCTGGTTATAATACTGTATATCAGATGAACCCTGATGTGCACCTAACAAGCTAGAAAACATTTGACTGTCGGTCTAATGACAACAATCTCTGGTATGGACTACATTGGAAACGTTCTATCGACAGGTATTCAGGTCAAAAGGACGAGGGAAGGAATCAGAACATCGCAAATTCAAAGCACTTTAGGTTTAACTGTCTAAGTAATAATATATGATCCTTGGTCCCAAACTAAGGAGACCACTATGGCTCTAGGTCCGTTAAAAAAAAGACAAACGAAATCTGAACAATAAAGTTTAGTTTGACACAGGGATTCTCCAAATAATGTCCAACCTATTTTCAATGTTACTTTCTTCCAATATCCCAGTTTAAAATGCTCTGAGTTGACAGTTTTAACGCATTTTCAGAACAACACCGTATGAACGTGACTTCAGAACAACACCGAGTTCTTCACATCGAAGCCTGCTCGCTATGGGAGCCAAAGATGATCAAGTTTGTTGAGAGTTGTCGCAACTATGCTTACGGGAGGAACTTCAAAATAAAAACTGCCCAAGGTATAATACGTTACCTATAAGTACGTCTTATTTTGAAGCATTGGCTAGCTTCTTGACAACATTTGGATTTTACAAGGAAGGGTGGCTGCTGGAAAAGAAGATCTCAGGGCAAGAAAGTTTGAGCATCCATGCTGTATAGGTCACAGGTATACACAGGTATAACTTGGGATCATAGTTTGTGACATGTTCACCATTTAAACTATTACTACTGATAGATCGCACCCAATGTAAACACACACCTGTTGCCAACCCGGTGGACCCTAACCCTTGATTTTGAAGGTGGCAGACTGAACCCTTTGGGCCAAGCATGTGATCCAAAAGACACAATATATCGTGTAGCGCTTTATTCTGGACCCAAAAAGGACATTGTCGCGCCACATCCAAACACATCCACGCATTTGGCAGGCAGTGAAGTTGTAATAAAACCTAAATCAAATCAACACGGAAGCACAGACAGCACTTGTTCCCAATTAGGGACCACGTAGGAGAACCCAGATGCTGTTGTTTTCGTCATGTCTGGTCCTGGATGCAATAATAAGAGCACATCTTTCTCCTTAAGGCGGCCGCCAACGCTTATGAGCTCATTGGCCTGTTGCAGCCGGAATCGATCCCAAGCCGCAAGGAGAAGGCGCGACATTGGCGCACCTTCACGGTGGTCCGCGGAAGGGAACGCGATCAATGGGGGAGTTTGTGGGCCATGTAATTGGGAGCGGTGGGCCGAGCGCACGGGCGACTCGGCACTTGACGGCCGATGTCGAAACGCGAGAGGCCGAGTCCGCTTGGGCATCACTTTCACCCTCGCCGGGGATCTTTCCTTAAGTGTTTTTGCTGGCCATGTGTCGACGTCTTACAATTTATTTGAATGTCGGCAGGAGCCTCTGGAGAGCAGGCTTCAACCTGTTGCTCTCGGGAGCCAGGAGCAGATGCTGCATAGGTAGCATAAAAGCAATGCCCTTCAATTTTGTCCAATGGAAAACAGAAAAGAAGTTGACGAAGGCTGACACAAAACTAGATTTTAACAAATTTAAATTGAGCTCCAAACTGTTACAGTTAACACATATTGCCCAATCCAGTTCAGTAAAACAATTAACATGCATGCATGGATCGTTTTCATATACCGGTAACAGGATTTTTAGTTTTGATTAGTTTTCATAAGTATTTGTAAATGCATTGTTGTAGTTCTGTTGATCTCTTTTTCTTTTAATTTGGAGAATTGTTGAATGCAAGATCTAAGTATTATTTTCAGTGAATAAATTACAATTCCCAAAAGGTCATTCGACCACCCCACAGCACCCTTGATTTTAATTTTTTCAAGCTGAGGTAGTTCAGTTTACTATGTAGGTTATATTTTCATGGATGCAAGCACCGTTTTTATTGATAAATGACATTAATTTATTTGAAATTATTTTAACTATTTTTATCTCAATTTGACAATCGCTACTCTAAAAAGTGCTACCAAAAAGTACAGCCCGCAGTCCACATTCTTTCCCTCAGCATTTTAAATGGAAATTACAAAACAAACACAAAAAACGACCCCGCCTCCTTTTCTTACAGCATCATGCAAGTGAATTATGCAGCGTTTGCCTCTGAACATCCAGCTTGGCGAGCCTCCACCTGCCGGTTGTACGCAGGAATGAATGCCTGAGCTTGTGCCAAACTCTGCCGCGCAACTAAGCCTGTGGATACACAAAGTGCTGACGCGGACAAAATAAAAGCTACCCAATGGTTTAGTATGAGGATTCATTGAAAAAAAAAAACAGCAGTATTATAACGGAGATTTATTTTGACAATGGAATTGCTCTGTATTAAAGATAAAATGTTGTTTGGATCAAGGAGTTTATTTCAACAGCCGCTTTTGCTAATCAAGTTTCAGTAATTTTATTTCTATTTTTTATGAGCTGTGTTTACAGTTTGAACTGTACATATATTTTACTCCATTGTAATTGATAGGCAGTGTGAAAGGGGCTTTACAAATGTTTTTCTTGTTTTGTCACTATTTTGAATACATCATAAGCCAACAATTTACAAGTTAGATGTAATCCCCTCCATTCTGTGTCTTTCCTAGTACAACTTCATTCGGTGCCAATGATGACTATGAACGTAAAGAGTCGTTTCTACTTTGCTCTATTGACATCTATAGGAGTTAAGGAATACTTTTAACTGGGCACGAACATCGACAAAGGGTTCAGTCTTGAGCTACAGTAGCCTCAAGACAAATGTGATTTATCACTGGAAGAAGTGACAAGTAGTTTCCGCACAGGTAACCGACACCAGAGATGTTGCAATGCCCCGTGCAATGCGACCTAGCCATATTTGTTTCTTACAATAATTCGCAGGGAAATATCACATTTCCCATGCGAGTCTCTGTTTGTCTTCCGACATGTAGGGTGTATATTAAAACATGTCAGGAACACTGAGGGAGAACATGCGTTTCGTACCCAAAAGGAGGTTCCTGTTCCGTGCAGCCTGAGGCCGAGTCATGCCGTCCACTTAAACTGTCAACTTCAGCCTTCAAACCCTCCATTCAATTAAAAGCCACATCCTGTTTTGTTTACACAGTTGACTGAAAGTCGAGTGGGTGGGAATTTATTGATATGTGTGTCAAAAGAGAGTATGCACTCATTTTTAAGTTCCTGTGTTATCAGTGCCAAGTTCCTATGTATTAAGCCTGGGTTAATGAGGTATCAAATCGAAAAAAAAAGGCCTCTTTCTCTATCATTAGCCAACATCTTCACATACTGTCCGACTCCAGTCTCTGGACAAACCCTGAGAGCAAATGATCAGTCCGCATGCTGTGAAATGATCGGAGAGTACATCTCGCTGCTTTTTGTCGCTCATTAACCAAGCACTGCCTCATGAGTCGCTGTGTTTGTTAATGTGCACTTCATTAACTTGTGGCGCGAGTGTGTGTGTAAGTGGGCCTATAGACTCGGATGCCTTGCTGGTCTCCCGTGGCAACAGCAGCCTCTGGGCCAACGCGGCGAAGGTGGTGGCGTCTAGAAGGGTTGTGGGTGGAGGGTTAAATGCATGGAACAGCTGCAGTCGGGTGGAGGAAATCCGCCCTGCAATTGGAGCTGAGAAGCTCTTGAAATTTTCCTATGGAAGCTATAAGCTCCTCAGGATGGAAGGCTGAAGACCACTGAGGAGCTGCCAAGCTTAATATCTGGATTTAGAATCTTCAAAAAGGATCACTTCAGATACAAACGGAAAAATATGTCTACTACTCAATATTCAGCATCTTAGAGAATACATAGACCTGCTAAGGTCAAAAAACGTCTGTTGTCAGAAGTGTGTTGACATTTCAGTAGTCTAATTATTCATGATGTACATTGATTAACACATTTTTATAATGATCATAAATCTGAGTGCAAAGTGTTACATTGCACATAAAGGCTCCGGAGCTCCATAATCGAGAACAGGAACAAGACATTACCAGGCTCTTAGGTATGGTCTGATTGGATATTAATGACATCATCCTCAGGGACAGCCCCACCCTCCCCAAACTCAACGATGTCATCAGTGCCAAAGCATCCCAGTGATGTAATGCAGGGAGGGCCCGGAATGACGTTCAAGTGGCGTTCCTTTTCTCCCTTTTTCTCTCGTGCCGTTTTTCCTCCCTCCTGAATGCGGCGGGATGAAAAGCCCATCCGCTTGTTTATTACCGCTCAAAGCCATCGTGAAAGAGATTTGCAGCTAAGCCCTGTGAGCTATTTAAAAGATGAGGGCTACTGACTAGGTGAGAGTATTTGCATACCCCAAATCCAAGGCTGCATCCTGCCACTGTAATCAAAATGTGGATTAGAGATGATGCCAATTTTGCCGCTAAAAAGGTGCACTAAACAATTTGAATGGAATTTGTTTCAAACTAAATGCACACCAACCATCCAAAAAAACTTTAACGTCACAAAAAGGGGCAAAGCAAGCTTAACTGGGACATCCAAACTCCAGTTTTTAGTAAGTAAAGTCCAAAAAATTGGTGCAAATCAGGAAAAAAACGTATCTACATGAAATGGCCAAAATTAGCATAAAATGTCTGGTTTTCACCAAAATAGCAGACTTCCTGTGTCCTTTTGGGCATTTTTTTGTGTAGCAACTCATGATAGACATCTCTACCAAATGTCGTATTGCTCAACTCCATGTGTATTTTCAGGCTTGGGTTCTTAAGACTTTTATCTGGCTCTACTCACAATAGAAATCCCTACTAAACGTAATGGTGCTGTGTAAAAACTGGCTTCAGGGGCTGAATTTTCTCCAAAAGAACCGTGAAATTGCCAAAATCGCTAAAATGCTCACATCAAATCATCATGTGTCTTTTTGAGATTTTTTGTTGGGTATACAGTACTTATCATAAAAATATTTAATAAATTCCATCTTCACACATAAAAAAAAAACAGTCTGCTGCGGTTGTGATGTTTAAAGGCGGCTTGACTTACAACATTTTGGGAAAAGCATCAAAAGTTTGACATGGAAGCGTTACGTCACTTCCGATCTAATTTATTGCGACAATTTTTGGCGGGGCGCTCACATCTGTTTTTTAATCACAATTTGAAAGTGTGTGTGAGTGCATGTGTGTGTATGTGTCGGGCAAATATCCACAGCTCAAGAGGATTAGCGACGGGACTCTTGGCTGATCAAAGCAGCAGTGAATCCAGCTTACTGGAACACACAACCGCTGAGGGAGGACATGATGCAAACTTCTGAGCCAACTCAACGGCACTACACAAATATGCCATAGAAAGAACATCTCAATTAAAATCCTTAATTAAAACTTTGCATGCACACACTTCTCCCACTCAAAACCGAATCTTAAGTGTTTTTTTTTTTAAAAAGATTCGGGACTTAAGGCTCCGATACTTTGGTATTTGAATATCCTACTGAAAATTTGCAGCTGACCATAAAATGTATTTCTACTTGATACGTTTAAATGTTCAGTTTTAGAAAACTTTTTTTTTTTTTTATGAAATTTAAACTTTGTGTAGCAGCAGATTATTTTGCTTGTGAGAAACTGTGAGATTTCAGACAAGTTTCTACCTGTTAAATTTAAAAAAATGATGCCAAAAAATAGAGTAGCAGTTTTTGCCAGCTAAAATAGCATTCGATTACAAGTTTTACCCCTAGGCCAAAGCATTACCGGGTGAAATTTGAATGCATCACTTACCCCACTAGCCATTTGAGTGGTGGTTTAGTCTTGTTTTTCTTTCTTTTCATGGAATGCGGGAAACTTGAACACAAATGTAGTAATAAATAATTCTTTTTAACGAGATTCGGTTTCAAGCCTGAATAAGGTCTCACCGCTCCCAATTAAACAATTGTTTATTGGAATCTTGATGTCTTTTGTGAGGTTTATTGTGCACACTGTTCGACACATTGTTTCCTCATCGTTCATGAATACCCTACAGACAAAAGCCATCGCCATAGTCCTGTATTAATAATGATACTATTATTCCAACAACGGGTGGATTTATGTACAAATCTGTGACTGGCTTTGTTTGCAGTCACCGGAAATTATCACTACACTGGCTTTATGGTTCCCTTCAGCTTTAACACAGCACTTTAGTATCTTTCAGCGCATTGTTCGGCATTTACAAGCCGCAACTTTTACTGTTTGGTTTGCTCTAAAACACGCCGCTCATTAAGCCTTGCCAGCTGTATCGAGCAAACCGCCAAAGAAAACAGACACAACAAAGCAGTAGCCTATAAAAATGTATCGAATCCCTATACGGACATAACGCTTGAGCAAAATGATCATTTCTGCTTATCTCCTGGAGGTCAAGTCTGCTTGTGATATGATTTTCCCTATGTTTTTGAGAAACTTGTATTTACGCACTGGGGGTGACTCTGCAATTACTGTCAGTTACTACACCATTCATTAGTCTAAATGGGAGGCAACAATGGCTACTCAAACTTTGGTTTTTCCAAACCGACATTGTGTTTACCCAAAAGAGCGTGGAGGAAAGACGTGATGAAGCAACCATGATTGGTCGTCCCTAATTGGGAGCCCGGTGATAGCGAATAAGCCATGCATTATGGATACGCTGGGAGTAAATCCAACGTGCGATAGGGGCTATAATTAAGTCTCTCTCTGATTCCACGGAGTAAGTCTTCCATCAAGCTGTCAGAGCTGATGGACTCAAGGGGATGTGTTGGAGTCCAATAATAAAAAGCTCCCTCAACAAGTCAGAGCGCCATTGACCTTTGGTTTTGGAGGAATTCAATCGACTTCGGATGGCTGCACCCGCAGCCTCCATTCATTTAGGTAAACTTTGATTACCTTAGAGCAGACTGATTTGACCTGATTGATTTGTAAGCAATTCAACTGGTGGTTTTCGGGACAGAAAAAAAGAAAGTCCGATCTTCCTTTCCACTTGTCTGGAAATAAAAACAAAGCCTCGATAGCTTCGCTTGTTAGTACAGCCTGTTAGCTTAGCTTTCTCGCACCACAGATTCGGTTTACAAGAGTACAATAACTTTTCCTTTCGACATCTCTGGACAAGTGGTGTCCAGAAGGCAGAGGTCAACAACTCCGATCCTCAAGGGGACTTATCCAGTATGTTTTCAGTGTAAACCCCCTCTGATGCACCTGATTGAAATGACCGAAATCAGGCTGGTCAAGCTTCATTTGAATCAGTCGCGTAGGAGGAGTGTCGCATCAAAAACATGCTAGATAGGTGCCCTTGAGGACAAAGACTTTCTTTGTTTAGTATGTTAGCTTAGCTAGTTAGATTTGAAAAATAATGTGATGTTCATCTAACCACAGCTTCATTTAATACAGCTTTAGGTTGAACTTGGCCATTTTTGTTGTTCTCGTGCCAGTTGTTTTTCCACAAGATGTTTTCCACCATCCACAAAATGGATTGAGCATGTCTTTATTTACCCAGTGGCTTTGGTCTGGTCTTGACATATAGCGATGGAAACACAATAGCAAAAGGAAAACCTGACGCAAAGGAAACCTCGAAAACAAAGGTGATAAAGAGCCCATGGTGGGTTTTTGAGGCCTGGTCTCCCTTCTTCCTGCCACTCTGAAAAGGAATGGAAATGTTGGATGTGTGACAGAATGTTCTGGAAGATGGTGGGTATTTGGGGATATGGAAAAGCCAAGCCACAGTCTTCACTTTGTCAATAACTTAATGACAGACAAAGAAACACCACAACTGCCCCATAATACTGATTAATATTTGTAAAAAGACTCCTTACTATAGTTTCCCAAAACGTCTTGTGAGGGAAAGGATACAAGAACCTCGTCTGACCTATTATATAATTTCAAGCCTGCAAAGCACTTACTTAATATTTACACACTGGGGAATCGTTTAGCTTTTATTAACGTAGGTAACAGTAGACTTGTGAGGTGGAGCAGGAATGGCAAAGACGTACTCTGGGGTGCAGTCTAGACTTGGAGATCTGTTCGCAAAGCAACTTTTAGACCACAAAAGCCTTCCTGTCTACTGTGGAAACGTTGAAGTTGAAAGTCCCTAAAGTTATAGCAAAGAGAATACGCCTGTAAGAAAAACAAGCTAGTCGCAAATGTATTATTGTTTTTGTCTTACCAAACATCAAAATTATGACTTGGGAGTTTCATTGTCTTTACGTCTTAAAATTGACTGAACCCAATTACAATTTTTGGTCACCCAATGTCCCGCAACTTAGCAACACCATTTAAAGATCTTTTTTTTTTGCTGTGAGTCTATAAGATCAGAAACTCTCAGTTCCTGGTGGTTTCTGATCCAAGGTTCTTGAGTGTGGCCCACGAGATTGTGTTCACATCCAGCGACAGTGGGCTAGCTAATTTATTCAAACCGGACTGATGGCATGGGCGGGCTGCATTAACCCTCCTGTCCAACAAGTGGTGCTAGCTAAAAAGCTGAATGACAAATAAGCAGGAAGATGAACAAAAGGTCATCATTTGTTGTGGCCCACTGCATGAGAATATATTCAGCTGTTAGTTTGATATTACTAAATCGATATATTTAATCAGATACTGGACATTATTATTATTATTATAAACTACAACGTTGAAGTAAATTGCCGTTGGATGTTCTTGTTCTGGTAAATACTCAGGAGAGTCTGTTCCACATCATCAATCCACTTATCAAGTTTTTCTCTATTCATTATTTCAGTACAGTATATTAAACTGGCAAATGCTGATACCTGAACAACACACCACTTGATTAAATCGGCAACCGTTAGCACAACACAACCACTCGATGGTCCCGGTAGGGTGAGGAAGACTCTAGTAGATAGTAGGTGCTCCAGCATACCCTGATGGAACCATTCCAGACCTGCAATGTTTTTGTGAGTGAAAGGACGGAGAACTCAAATGACCAGGGTACCAGGGTACTTTCTTTCTGAAAGGTGATATTATCAACAGTCATGTTATTTGTAGTTTTAATCCTATTTTTATTCTCAGCCGGGACTTTACGAAGACTGGAACGTTTACGTAGCGCCCACTCCAAATAACCTACAGTGCTTATATTCACAGTCTGATGGAACTCCGGCACTACATACATGGTATTTTAACACTGACATTCTCCGGATCACAGGAAGCTGGGTAGCTACATGGACTGAATATCTGTGGGGGTTTTTTTGCTTGGTTTGGGCTTTTAACAAGGTTTGACGATATGTTTTTTTGGCTCATCGTGTACATTATCAGTCCCAAATGGATTGGAAGCTTAGATGTTTGTATATACAGTACTTTATAATCCTACCACGACTTAAGGACAGCATTGGATTTACTCTGCATCAAGTTGAGTATTTACACAGCGCTGTCGAGTTATCAGTCAGAGCAGGAAGGACTTCTCCAAACACATCATGCACAGACACAAGGCAGGTTTCCTCCAAGAATAGCTCTTGCTAAAAAAAACATCCCATCGGCAGATTCAAGCAGGGAAATTTTTCAAGAATGGACACTGAATTGAAATCTGGATCAGATGATAGATATTGTCAGGCAGTAGGGTAATTATGAAGTCATGGCGCGGTAATGAGTCATGAACAAGTAGGTCAAGGAAAGCATAAAATGAAAGAAAGGGGCAGCCATTGTTTAATTGCGTTCATAGATTTTATGAAGATTATCCTGTTTTAAGATGTATTCTATTACACTACGAATCGTTCAAGCATTTGTTTGCCATATTCCTTGACCTTCACCTTATTCTGCTCGCTAAGAAACAACCAAGGGCTATGGCAAACATTCACCATTCTTCTAAAAAGGGTGAGTGGATGTCAGAGAGGCGGGGTGATGTTTACTCTTAAAGAAAAGCAGTTGGCAGGTTAATAGCGCCAGAAGAGTGCCAGGCCAGTGTCCTTTCACGCCTGCAGGACATTTGTCTTGGGCCTTCCTTCACCTCAATGACAAAAAACAAGGGAAATGGACAAAGAAGTAAGTGACTTCAACAAATAGGTGGGGTCCAAGAAACATGGTGGCAAGGCCACGAACATGCAAAGAAAGAAAAGAAATTGCAATAAGACTCTGGTTTCCATGGCTTTTTTAGCGCCATTTTTTCTGTAAGCACCAAAACGATAATGCTGCAGATAAAATGTTATCTGTGGGTCAACAAAAGGTGTATTTGTCGCTAGTATTTCCGTAGATTACAATCAGCTTTCTGAGGAGGGAAAAAAAATAAACAAAATCAACTAAAACATTTTTTAGACACTCAGATCTATGTTGGCTAGTCAAATGATCATCCAGAATGAAACAGCTTCATTTGAGGCTATTTTGGTTTAGCCCTGGCTGCTTTGAAGTGTTTCCAGTAAGCGTCCAGACCAATTATGGGTATATTAAAAAAAAAAAAAAAAAAGAATTAAAGGGGAATGGGAAGGAAGAACACAAGACAAGATGGACACTAATGAGTCATTACCAGTGAGACTGGCCGTAAAAGTATTACTGTCTGTGGGGTACAGTGTTCGGACTGCTTCTGTTTTATAACAGAAAATGATGTTTTCAGCCGCTCATGAAACTACACTTGTCTTGGAGTATGTTTCCATTAAAAGGAAAACGTGTCATGTCTTGTCATAAAAGAAAAGTAGTTGCAAAGGGATTTAGAGAAACAAGCCACAAAGCAAAACATATTACAGTATTTTTTAGACAGTAATGTGCACCGAATTTTAAGCCGAAACAGCAAAAATTTAACAGAAAATGTATTTTGTTGAGTATAGACTATACCAAAATATAAACTGGAGGTTGTAACTTCAAATATTAATGCAGAAAGATGGTAGATGGGCGTACTATATATATATATATATATATATATATATATATATATATATATATATATATATATATATATATATATATATATATACACAACATGATACTACACACTCTGATTGTTAGAATACCACACCAACACAATAGTAACATGCATACTTGAGAGAGTGTCCCATGATGGAAAGTAAATGAAACCGCAGGTTTCAAAGCGTGAGAATAACGTAGCGGCTTATCACCCAAAATGTACGGTACATCTAAGAATACTGTTACACCTCTATTATTTGTGTTTTTATAGTAGGGAAGAAAATGGACTTTTTACTTCTAGTCCTTAAAAACACACATACACAGAACAAGCTTAGGCCTTCACGATAACCTCATTAAGTCTCATCATTGACTCAAGTAGCTCAAATCGAAAGCCCCCTGCAATGACGTCTGATGAAACGCTGCAGTGATGCGATGTGACCGCCAGCTGGCTCGGGGCCATGACGAGGGATGACAGCGCAGACGGAGAAACACCTGGTCGGACCGCTACCATCCCTCTTGACTACTGGCCACATGCCACAAGCCCAGGTGTCTTTCTACCGCCTCTTATCGACGCCACGTGCGTTAGCTAATGGCTACGACCAGCGTTTACCTTTGCATCGAACCCTCCAGTCAGGTAATAAGGACAAAAACTGAGTTTGCCGAGCTGCTGTTTGCCTTTGCTTGGGAAAACACTGCAGCCCATATGATAGCATTTACAGACAAATGGCTTGGCTGAATTAAACTGGCAGCCGTCGCCTTCCACTTAATAACGGTTTCCTCGCTACATCAGCGCTGGGCAATGCACACAGGAAACTTGGGAGAGACAACCAGAAAGATGAATGTTGAGGTTCCGTCTGAGTATTAAGAAGGGTTTGGGATGTACCGATTGTGAATATCCTAACGGATTTTTCAAATGTGAAAGACCACATACTGTGGGGAAAAGAAATATCTTTGACTTTCAGGCCTATCAGGCTGAATTTGATTAGATGGTGGAAATCAGATCATATAGAGTGTGATGAGACCTTTTGAAATCAAGACAGATAATAAAAGGAGTTTCGTGACATTTTTACAAAGGTTCGCCTTTAAATTTCCAGGCAAATGAGTGTCCTCCAGATTTAAATCTACTCAACGGCTATTCAGGCAAAATTGGAGATTTCTAGATTAGGGTTGCTTAATTAACAGTTGGAGTGAAGCTCTCAGGCAAAAGCCTCTTTTGCACACAAGCACAGTCATAATGAGAAAATATGGGGCGTAGATGTAATTTTCATACAGCGACATACTGTATGATGACGTCTGTGCCAGCATCTGGTATGGCACGCAAAATAACTGTCAGATGGCAACAATTATTTACAGCGCAAGTGGGAGCAGTGGTAGTCGTATCAGGTGCTAAACTTTACACTTCTACCCTGTCATGCACAGCAAGCAAATTAAAAAAAAAAAGCTTGCATATCTTGTTGCTATGCCTTTACTCAGTGTGTCTGTTTTTCTGAATATTCTGAAGTAGTTTCTGGTGTGCCACAAGAATCTGTCTTTGGCCCCCTGTTATTTTGTATTTGCATGCAGCTCCCTGGGTAGGATTAAATCAGCTTGTTTATTGTTCATATGTTTATTTGTGCTCTTCCTATAAAGTACTAAAGCTCGCGCTTCACTTGGCAGCGAACATTTGCGAGTGCTTTGGAAGACAGCGAATATTGCGTTTTCGTCAGGGTTCATTCAAGATTGCAAAAGTTCACCAAGTGGTCGCCAGACATTTGCCCGTACTTCTGTTGAACATGCTCAAAATGTCCTTGCGATCACTAGAAAAGGAAAATCACAGCAAAAAATTTGGCGAATGTTTGCAATAAATCTTAATTTAGAGGAAAGCTTTGTATTTTGAGGAGGAGCTGGATTTAGTGTTTGTTGTTCTTGGAAGTTAGGTGGAACTGGTGGAATAAATGTGCATTACAAGTATTTTTATGTTTTTTTTTTTTCTTTTTTTTCATCAAAATTAAATCTGCAGGATAGGGTAAGGATAAGGGTAATTTTTGAAGATTCATTTAAACTGTTTAATAATATATTTATTGTATTAACTATGAACATGGGTGATTGAAGAGCTTGGCAGTTACTTTTGTGTTTCACAAATCAAAATAAGCTCATTTCATACTTCCTATTGCTGAATCCTTCAAACTGTTGCCTTCTGGTCAATGATACAGGGCTCAAAAAAATCTGGACAAACAGATTCAGAGACAGCTTTTTGCCCAGCGCTATTAACACTCTGACTAACAAAACAAGAACACACTAAAATTAACGACTGCAGTCCTGTGAAACGATCATTTCCATTTTATTCCTTGTTTATATATCATGTATTCTATTTATTGTTCATATTACTAATATGCACCTAATGGAGTAGCACCAATTTTGTTGTATACCTGTGTTCAATGACAATAAAGGCATTCTATTCTATTCTATTTTATTCTAATCTATTTGCAGGCATCATTTGCTACCCACAACATGGTGGGAAAGTCACTGTTGTTTAATGTGTATTCTTAAGCCGCTGTTATGCCATCCGTAGCATCGACATGTCCGTAAGTAGATGAGAACAGTGCAATATCCGAGTGGTACAAAATAACTCTTCGGAATAGGAAGGGGCGCATCTCCCCCCGTGGGAAAATCTCATCATTTGTTTGATCGCCCCTGAGCAAACTTGGACACGCACGTCCAAATCGCATGCGAGCCTGAGCCGCAGTCACCCATTTACTGTCAGTCTCCTCGTGATCCATCGAGGGGAGGTGAGTTTCTCAGGAGTGATGGCTATGCGGCGGGAGAGGACGACGCATGCAACAAAACGCTTAGTTGAGATAACGCACTTTGTTTGTTAAATTTCTTGTTTTGAGACCAGATCACCCCCAACTCCAGCAACCCCATTAGTTTAATTAGACACAGCGACAAAGCCACAAACAGTTTATAAAGCCCCCCCACACCCCCCTCCTATTTTGGTTAACTGAATGGTTGGCTGCAGTTCAGATCAGGCGGAAAAAAAACAACAACGGTTATGCAAAACAAGCTTTCAGAGGCATACGGAGGCAACTGAGCAGGAAAGACAAATAAAGATTTCCAAAGGGAATTCCCTTTGGCGTGTTCTTGAAAATGACAGGAAGTAATGTTTGTCATCAAGAAAATTCGAGATTGTCTGGTCGTAGCGCGGAGGTGACCACTCACCTTTGCAGTGAAGAGTGTCCAAACTCCACAGTCCCAAAAACTTTTTCCGCTCCTTCCCGGTGGATCCGCACACTTTTCCCAACTCCAACTGCCTCCCCTCCCTCCCTCACTCCCTCTCTCTCTCTCTCTCTCCCACTCACTTACTTCCTTCAGAACTTCCTGGGCTGCTGTTTATGCTCCAATCAGGTCATCCAACAAAAGTCTGCGCCCCCTCCTTCTCCTAACCCAAGTCCTTTCGCTCAGCCATTGTTTGGCAAAGGCTTGTCACATGTATGCCCGCAAGAGAGAGCGTGTGGTAATACATACAAACCAAAGAGGGTGGTCGACTCCCATCTTAAATATCTTACAAGGATGAATGTGTGTTTTTTTAATTAGACCGGGGCAACTGAATCCGTTTTACGTCTGGAACTTTTTCTCCAAAGCCAGCAGCTCGCTGTTACAAACCTCAATGAGGCTCAATCTACGCTGGCCGGCTGAACTGCCGAATTCCAAACACAAGGCGCCTTCACTGAGTTTTCCGCCTCGACCAAACCATAATTGACTGTCGCGCCGATACAACCGACCCCACTCCTTCCTGGCAAAAAAAGAGTGGTGGGGGTGGGGGGGGGGGGGGGGGGGGGGGGGGGTAGTGTGATTTGGGGACCAGGAGGTGAGAGGTGATGTGTGGGAGGAGGCAGGTTGACAAGAACACACTGAGCTTT
The DNA here is from genome assembly GCF_059441005.1 of Hippichthys cyanospilos. Classification (NCBI taxonomy): domain Eukaryota; kingdom Metazoa; phylum Chordata; class Actinopteri; order Syngnathiformes; family Syngnathidae; genus Hippichthys; species Hippichthys cyanospilos. The sequence goes on from NC_142387.1 coordinate 9,651,421, forward strand.
TGTTTAGTGTTGTCAACACCTTCATCATTGCACCTCCTGACCTGTGTAAGAATTCAATTCAAACATAGAGACACCATTGGTTGGGATTGTGTTGGCTGATATTAGATAAAGGCTGATATTATAAATAAGCCTCATCCTTGTTTATGAATTATTATTTGCAAGTCACAATGCCATGTCACTAGAAAGCTATTTTTAAGACAAAGATCTCCTTCCCTATCATCCATGCATGCCAAACAGATATTCCCATCTAATTATTTTCAGTCAGCTTGTTAAGTCAACTCTGCAAGCATTATTGATATCGTACCAACAAACAGCACCACACTTCCATAAATGTTCGCTGTGAGGCACACAAAAAAGCAAAAAAGTAATGATGTGATACATTTTCGAAATACCTTTGAATTTGATTCCTAGTAACCTTTAAAATTATACAGAATGCAAGTTTGTTTGAAAAATATGAGCATAAATATGTGTTTTTGATCATTAATGAGCACTTACGCCTTTTTTGAAGTCATGTTCTGAAAGCCATCTTGTAAGATCCAAAATGAGCACGGAGGGCGTGCAAAGTGTCATAATTTGATTTAGATCAGAAAAGCTTCAATCATCTTTCAGAAGCCGGCAACATCACCAACATTTGTTTATAGACAGTAGTGGTTATTGAAACCGTAACTTTTTAACACAACTGTAAACTGTCAACCTAGTTCAATCCATGCCTAATTAAGGATCCGCTATCTATATTACTTTTAGGATTTTAAACAAAGAAAGGAAGCGGTGTGATTTTTTTTTTAAATGTTCCCACTCGGTATGTGAGTGTTTTGGGCGATTGTGTACACACATCTGACTTATGGAAGATGTACCCTGTGTGAACAGACAAACGGAACTTAGGAAAACATAATGTTTTTTCTCTCAAATGTGATTGGATTGGCATCTCACTTCTAAAACCAGTCCATGATCTTACTAGACAATCATTTGATTGGAACCGACAAAGAAAGAAACGTGGAGGAAGACCCAAGAGTTATTTGCTGGGAATCTATAGAATAAGAACCAAAGGAACTATTTCGGTGTCTGCCATAGTCTGCCAATTCTCACTCCTCATTTGGGGCCATCGGCTTGACAATTTGAAATTGTGAAAGCCTTACCGCAATAAACACATCAGCCTGATGTAGACATGCTAACAACAACTAAGAGTAAAATGAGGGTCTCCTGTATTGTTGGTCATGGTGAGTGAGGAGTATAATACTGCAGCATCCAAAGCTAAAAGTGGACCCTTTCAAGGTGGTATCAAAGCCATAATAGAAATGGGTAACTAAACATATGCTTGTGAAAAGTAACACTCGGCCCAACTTTAGTTGACTAAAAGCTATTTTAGTATCAAATCAGACTGCAGGCTTAGATGTGTTGTGTGAAGGGCTCTAATGCTGTAATTTTGCAGAATTTGTCTCTGTAAATGGAAGTAAGGATGTTACGATGCCTAAAATTGCTCAGCCAGTGCGTAACAAGCAGTGGTTTACACGTATGGCATATATACGTATTGCCTCCACCTAGGTGAAAACATACCGGTAAGTTGACCAGGTGGTAAAAATAGGATATGAAAAATAGTTTTGAATATAGGAAAGATAGTCATATTGCTAGAGTGCAATGAAGAGAGGCATCAGAATATCACAGTTCAGCTCAGTAAATGTGCTAAACTATGAAAATAAGAACTTATTGGTAATGAACTGGAATTATCTTTGTGGTGTGACTACACTAGAATCCCAAAAAAGCCACTCTCCTTATCTTTTCTACCCACGTGTCATCTTTTTGTTCCAGAAGCAGTCCCTAATTGCCCCCTAAATGCAAGTCTGGGGAGCCACAAGGACAATTGCAGCACCTCTTTTGCCAGTTTGAATTCTGGAGACATTCATCTTGTTGTTTAGTCTGGGCTCGCATGCTGGACTAAGGCGTATAAAGAAGGGGGTGGGGGGTGGGGGTGTAACGCTGCTGCACAGACGCTTTTCACTTGTGCTAGACGACAGACGCAAAGTAGATTCTTCTATCTGTGCTTCATTATTTTAGACAGGGGTGCAGATCCACAGAATGCAGGGACGACAATGTGATGGCATGAAAGGGAGAAATATGCATTGTCATTCTCTTTGGAGATCAGGTGTGCTTGTGTGTAAGCGTCTGGCATCTTGCCCTAAAATCTAACACTCTGTCTAAGTAGATGTGCAGGTACATGTGGAAATAGAGGACAATGGTCAAAAAATAAGTTGCTAGTTTAATTCCTGATGATGAAAACCTTGATGAATTTGCATTGTCCTCATACGAAGAATCACAGGACACAAATGACGCTGATTGATAAGTACAAATAGCTGTAAAGCTATGAACTAAGTGACAAACCGCTTCAATGCAAACATCCAATGCGAAAGTACTTGTACTTTATAGTAACTGCTTCAATGATGAAGTAGTCACCGAGTGATTTTCCTGAAAAACTGAGAGTGAGGCAGGTGCAATATTTGCGTCCTCTTGAAAGAAGTGCAACAGCTTCACTCTCTTCTCTTTTAAGGTAAAAAAACCTCCCTGCTTAATCCCTACCAGATAAATCCTCCCCTTGCTGAAAGGCGAGACACAAAAAAATCTGAGGAAATGGACCAAAATATTTGACAGCGTCAGAGCGAGCAGGTGAAGATTACACGTCTCGCTATTCACCCTGGGAATCTCGGTGTACTTTCTGTGAGAGTCACGCTGTCAAGGAGCCACCTGCGCCAGCCGGGGGAGAGCAAAGTCGACTGCGCTGCATTGGTACGACGAGTCAAGTGACAGATGGATGCCTTTCAGCCACACAAATGTCAGCAGATTGAAGAGGTGCAGCAGGTTCACGCTGCCAATAAAAGCATTGCCTCTCAAAGTCTTCATTCCGCCTGGGCACAAGTTGATATTAGATTCTGACGCTATAACCTTGAGCAAAGGTGTCACGGTTCCAAAGGTATTAAAATTACAGCTCCACTTTTTCCCACTGAACATAATCAATGGTATTCTTAAATAAAAGATTGACTATTTGGTACATTGAGAAATTTGTACCATGTTAAAGAATAAATACATAAATAAATATATTGATGTGTATGGATGGAAAACGTCACAGTACCACATCTCTAGTAAGATATTTTTGTGATTGCCATCTACTTATATTTAAATAGGTGTCTTCTTGCATCAACTCCGAAAGCAGCCAATCATATTCTGCTCCATTTAAATACTTAGATTATTAAGCAAAAATGAAAAGCACTCATTACTGGTTATAGAGAGCAGAAGCGGGTATTAACATTTGCACTTTTTAAAGGGATAGTGTGAAAGATTTAGACCATTTTTCATTATGGCCAGCAGTAGGTGCTGCGCCGTGTCCGTAGCTATCACAAACATGGCCGCCTCTGGAGAAGTGCCACCCCACATGTAATATAATTTAATGATAACTGGACCAATGATTATATTTAAAACATATTGTTTGTCATTAAAAACACATCCATTTGCACGTTTTTGAAATTTACAATCATTTAATGTATTCCTTTCGAATGAAAAACGGTCTAAATCTTACACACTGTCCCTTTAACACCACGGTCAACTCCGTTAACCTCCCATGCCTAATTTTGCCATATGAATGGCACAGACAGAGAATACCAGAATAAAGGCAACTTGATGATTTTCCAGATTGTATATCCTCCTGCAAAATTATAGTCTGTTCCAGCCATGGTATGATCAATTAAGCGTGATCAACTGAAGGTTTGTTTTTACATTTTCATTGTCCTTTTTTTTTTTTGGCAAACTCATCTGTAAAGATGCTTACTCACGTCATAGGTATCGCGTAATGTGCCTCCGAACCTCAAGAGACATCAGTGAAGCAAGCATCAAGATATTAGGTCCTCGCTTTCTTTCCTTGGCTGTTTGTATTTTTCTTGACCGTGTCTAAATAGAGTACAAAGCCATGGGAAAGACCGAAAAGTCAGACTTGCTGGCTCATGTTAGTTTTGGCTTGCAGGGCATGTTCCTACCAAACCGATATGGAGAGTGAGAACGAGTGAGGAAAAGAGCGAGCATCAAAAGGGGCTAAAAGGCCTTGGCTTCCATCCCCCTGGATCTCCCCCTCTAGCCCATGGACCAAGCTGCCTTTTACGTATATTTAGCCTCAAATCAGCCAAAGCCCTTAGTGAGCTGCTCCCCTTCGCACTAAAGCCAGTTTCATAATCTTTTTACGGGCTGGTGGAGGGTGGGGGCTGGAAAGTTTAGGCCGACGGCAACAACTGAGCCTCTTGACAACTAAGACAAAAAAAAAAATCTTGACTAAATTGCACATAAATACATTATACTGAAACATAAATGCCATGTACTTGGGCTCACGGAGGTATGCACAGTCTTAACACATTGCAAGCACACATACATGGAACCGGGAATAACTGAGTAGAACAACTACAGTACTATATACTACTCATTCACTGCCATTGACGGTTATAGACATCAAAGATCTATTTTGACTGGGCTGGCATTGAATGAATCAATTATTCTATTTGTCACTATACGTCACTGGCATACATTGAAAAATAAAAGTACTATACTCGCGGTACATAACTGAATACCTAACGTTTTGCAGCAGAGGAGTCAACTCATTCACTGCCATTGATGGCTATAGACGTCAAAAATCCATCTTGACAGGGCTGGCAGTGAACGGGTTAATGTATTCCATTGAGCAAGGCTGGGAAGGGCCGAATGGATTGACGACAGTGCAATTAATAATTGGCTGACGGACCGCCGATTATAGTTTGGGTAAATCTACAAAAAAGACCGACGACCGCAGAATGGGGTCCGTGTACGGATGGGACAGTAAATGATGGACCAGCGAAAAACTGCCAAATGTCCATCTCTGTTTTTTATAACAATAACTGCCAGGTAATGATGCCCTGTATACAGAAGGCCCACCATTATCAAGGAACATTATGCCATTATCGCTTCACAAAGTAATCAGCGGACTGTAAAATAAAGCGTTGTCATAGAGACACAACCCCAACACAGGTTTAAAGGACAATGCTGTATTTATGTTCAGTTGATGCACTTTATAACCTAGTGAGACATCCAAAGATTAATGGGCCTTAGTATGACGTATCAGAGTGAAAAATAACAAGCTTTTGTACAGTGTAAATACAGATGCAAAAAGCTCATTTGTGATGTCTCCGCAGGCAAAGACATGGGATAAAATGGAATAATGGGAATAGAAATGTATTTTCATGTTTGTGATTGTTTTTTATTGTAATACGTCAAGTATTCTTCTTGCAATCACTATTGCACTTAGTCAAAAAGCGCAGAAAAGTCAAAGCAAATAATTGCGCTGTATTTTCCAGTCATTTCTGTTCCGCTTAAGTCCTGTGGGTGTGGGAAGAGCGTGTTTCACACTGTTATCTGTCAAAAAGAATTAAGAACAACACATTTCACACGTTTGTGGATTGAGTGGAATGAATGTACAAAATGTGCTCTGTTTTTACTGTGACTTGCAAAACTTCAATTTGCTCTTGGGTGAAAAAAAGTTTAATTGGTTGACAGTATGCTAATGTTACAACGGTACTTTGGACATAACGATACAAATTACGAAAGAATGGCATCCTTTATTGGTTCTTTGGAGAATGTGTCAGCCATGAAAAATTGATAAATGGTGTGTGCACATCAAATGAAGTGCCAGCTGTCGCTTCCATCAGCGTGCTGCGTCTCACGACTTGACACTGATGGGAGAAACGCTCGCTTGTCACAGCCTTCCGGGGCATAATGGCGCAACAACAAACAAATGTGTTTTGACGGTACGCGGAGCTGAGAAACGCTCGGTTCCCCCGCCACGATGAATAAACTCTCCCTGAGAGCGTAAACAGCGCAGGGAGGAAAAAGAAGACGAGGTCAACTAATTAAAGATTACGTTCAGTCAAAAAAAGTCTGTGTGAAGCGAGCGCCTCAAAAGTCAAGAAGGTTTTTGTGCTTTGCCCTCAAAAAGGTTTTAACGGTACTCAGGATAACAATTCATTAAATAGAAATGACATATTGAAACAATTAGCCAATCAGAGGCTAACATGAATAGCATATACCATGATTGATGTGAAAATGGCTTTCAGATTCATTCAAAGGGTGAAATATTCACTGTAATTTTGCTTTATTATCCAGGTTTTAATTTATTTTTGCAAACGGTAAAGAATGTTCAACTGTTCCTTTAAAACAGCCCGTCCAGCCAATAAAGGCTTTATGAGGGCAACAGTTTGATTAATTTGGTAAATATTATTTCCTGTGGGGAGAATTGTAATAACAGAAGTCAACCACCATCACAGAAGTGATTATTTACTTCCATTCCTCCAATTTTATTAATTAGAAGAATCCCACAAGATCAAAAGCCTCAAGTCAGAGATGTTAGGGTGTAGACCACAGGAAAAATCATTGTCTAAAATGCAGATTTTTTTCGAAAAGTGTAGGTTTTCATAATGACAAAGGGTGTTTTGCAACACGAGGCAAGGATCATTTAGAGCATCGGGAAAAAGAGCAAAACTCAACCAGCAAGGGGCGCTGAATCTTTACAAACATGATTTAGAGACACTGAAACCAAATGGAGGTAAGAAACAATATGAATGTCTGCATGTGTTTTGTTGTAGCCTCAAGACAGACACATGACCACAGAGTAGAACACAAGCTTGAATTTACTAATCTGTCTCATTCATTGAAGTTCAATGCAAAACGTGAAAAAGAACTATAACCAGGCTACAACAACACATTTCTTTCTATGGAATAGCAGAGTATTGTCTTGCCAGATCACCATCGAGAAAAAAACAAAACAAAAAACATCTGTCCAAATTCTATGCAGCTTGTCCTCATTAGGGTTATGCATAAACTTGAGCCTGTTCCAGCTGACTCTGGGCAAGACAAATTTTATACCCCCAGCGCAGTCAATCACAATGCAGATATTGCCTAGGGCATTAACTTCCTATCACAACCAGGCATGGGCCGAGAACTGGCTTGAAGGTTGACCTTGGTGTGAAGTTTCAATAACCACTAATGCAATCAAAAACAGGTCATGAGCGCTTTTCTTCTTTGCTTGATCTAAAAAAGGGGGCGGTTAAACGGATTGGCTGTTTGCAACTAACAAGTCGCATCTTTGAAAATAATAAGTGGCAATTGCTGTTTGCTTTTTTAATCGAAAACAAAAAAAAGTTATGCTCGTGCTGGTCAAATGAACTTGCTTTATGCATAATTTTAGGCCTACAGGTGTTAACGTTCAAAGGTATTTTTAATACAAATCACATCAATGACTTTACACGTTTTTTTTAAAGTCTAGTATCGATGTCATGAAGGGTGAAGATTTCCACTGACGACCCATGCTAAACTTGGCTCCCAACATACAAAGATCCAAATCTTTCAGTTAAGACTTTATTACTACTTTCCTATTGGTCAACGCTTTGGCACCAACTGCGCAACAAGATGTTACATAAAAGAAGAAAAAAAAAATCAACAAAAACAATCGGATGAATGGAATGTCAGCATATGTTTCTCAGTTTTCTGAAGGAATTTAAAGCTCCGGGCTGTTAACATCAGCTCAGCAGAAATCCATCCCTCTCCGCATTTGCTCCCCCGCAGCTTAGCGACGCAGCCGGGCTGAAACGCTGCGTCAACGAGCCGTCTCAGCTGTCGAGTTGACAAGCTTGAATGTCTTCCCACTGACTTCATTGACTGACCAAAGTGTATTATTTCCCCTCTCAAAAATCCTTCCTGATCTAAGAACAAATGGAAGAGAGGAGCTGATCCCCGGATCAAAGTTTCTAGTGATTTGTACAAAAGGGATGTGAGAAGTTCAGAGACAAACCCATCTGGCTGTTAAGTCTAAAGTTCTTCACCGCACGCTAATTGAACAAGTAATGCTCAGGGAGGTAAAAAGTATAAACGTCAAGTGACATTCAGACGTAACACTCCATACCACTTGAGGCTACATGGAGCTAACCTCAAATCCCTTTGGTTTCACAGCAGGGGGCGCTGGCTGCCAGGCGCAAGAAGACGAAGCCCAGAGGAGCAATTATATGAAGGGGTTGAGAAACCTTCTCGCTGTCACACACTTGAGAGGGATTCAAAGGTGGGCAGGAAGTCGATTTTATTCGCGGTTGCTCCAAGTGCAATGCGTCGGGAATAAATCTGACACACTCCTCGTTTTATGCATCCTGTTTGTGTGGTAGCTGCGGACGAGGGCTTTTATTTTCTCAGCAACAAAAAAGCCTCAGGACTTGTAAACTCTCTGGTTTTGTGAGCTTCACAACTAAGATCAGGTCAATGTGGTTGAAGAACACTAGCCTCTTTCACTACGGTCATCGTCTTGTATTTTAGTCGATCTTTGAATTTGGCAGCTTTTCATATTGTATCAAAGACAAAAGGGAGATGAGATGCCACAAGCCACGGCCAGCGTGTGAAATTTCACACCCAAGAGTCACGTTGTTGAACTCTATTGTAGCTGTCATAAACGTGACAGCGTTATTAGAAAATAAATCACTCAATTGAACGGCTGTTAAGAAATCCTTTGAAGACCATCCAGAATAATCCAAACAACTTTTGACAACTCAAAAGTTACATTTCAACAAAAGGCGCCTCAACACCACGGTGGTCTTGTATGAGATTGCATTTTTAATTCACTTTACAGCTGCAGCCAATCAGCTAGACAGTGTCTCCTGCCTCAGAGGCCAACGAAAAAAAAATCCCCAGAGCAAATTATACCCCCAGAAGAAAAACACTGCAGTCCTAGCGGAGAGAATTTACAATACACACTCATGAGCAATCACCTAAGCAAGATTCTTTCTTTTTGCTCAGCGACCCGTTTTTTCGTCTGTTTCTGTTTGGAGGAATGAGTCATGTCCACTCATTTGCAATCCCAGACTGCAAGCCCATGAACGCACCATTATCCCACATACTGTAATCTTATGTCTCTAATGACTCACGGCTTTTTTTTTTTTGCCTTGGAGATGTTTTGTCCCATCTTTACATGTGGCATTTGGAAGAAAAGGTCTTGAAAAGGTCTCTTTTGTTGCACTTTTCACAGTTAGGCTGAGGACTGATGTCAAAACCATTAGGAATAGAAGACCAAAAAAGGGGGGAAAATTTGAAAATGCCAAGGTGAATGAAAGGCAGTAGTTACTCTAACCATGCTGAAACCCTAAACAAATGGCTGATCCGATTCCAATAGTTTTTTTTTTTTTTGCCATTATTCAAACAACAAACCCACACCTTTTTGTTCTTCTCTCTACCAGCAAAAAGATAAGCTTGTCTGAACAAAAGAAATCTAAAACCTTTTGTCATCACCTTGTATAATGAAACCCTTCAATCGCGCCATGACTTGCTTGGTGACAAACGTTGCAGACGTGAGTTCACACAAGCAAGTTCTCAGCTGCTTTTGATGACTCACCATCTGAACTCGCTCACTGTTAGATGAGTTAAGCGCAGAAACCCGCCCGACGGTATCTTCAGACCTTCAAGTGAACAAATCCTTGCATGATGGGACATGATAACCCGAGGGCCCACGTTTTGAATACGATGTGTTGAGTTGAGCTTTCAAGTTGAGCAAGAAGAAAACTGAGAATGAATGAATTGAAAACAGCAATCCTTTGGTCAAGGTCCACAAAGCCTCAAATGATGGGGCCTGCTAGTCCACACCTTGTTGGAAATGTGCTTCTTTTTTTAACAAAAGCAAAAAGAACCTTCTCATCTCCTTCTAGGCGATAGAATAACTCCCAAGAAGTCTGAAATTGGGCCTTGTGTCAACCAGCGGTCAGCTTTCAAGCTTTCACACAGTGGAAATGTCACCTGTCACGTGCTCTTATTGTCTTTGCCTTGCACATGACCCCGTGGTTCTTTTCTTTCAGCTGCCATCGTGCCCTGGAAATAACAGCACCTTAGGGGACTAAAGAAGTGCATTTGCAAGGAGTGTTCAAAATTTGATTGGCCATTTGTTAATTTTATGCACATTTTATTCTGCTCTGGGTCTATGATTGTGATAATCTTTTGCACATTCTATAGCGAGATACATCTTGAGAAAACTCAGGCAAATAAAAGCGACAAAGTGGGTGAAAGCACATGGAGACAAAGGGGGTGAAGGTGGGGGACATTTTAGCTATGTGAAGACCCTCAGAAAAAGACACAACCCTCATTTGTATTCACAAAAACATCTGGTTTCCAGTACAAACCTGCCCCCTTGTAACCCACAAGCACACGTTTTTTTTTTAACCAATGGGGAGGGATTCATGCACAGGCAGGGATCGAGACCTGTTGATTCCCCAGCATGCCCTGCTCACATTCCTGACCTCCTTCTGTCACTCTCTTACTAACTTCACCCCTTTTCGGTTGCCTGCGACTCCACCGCCCCAAAGACTGCAACCTCCTTATCTCCACTGACTTCTTTGAGAGCAGCTGACAGGAAGATATACGATCTGTCAGTCAAACACTTACAGGACAATTTCGGAACTTGGTGAGATTCCTGATGTGAGCGTGACCCTAACGCGACTGTGAAAGCTGACGCCCTGCAGAGTTGGAAGTCTGGTGAGAGTCAAAAGGGAATGATAAGAGTCCTTTTTTCGAGAACAGACCTTTTCCTTCGTAATCAGTGTTCCAAAAAAATATTTGCTGCAGTTTCTTTTGCTGAAACTGCAAATGTGAGCATGGGTTTGTTTGTCGAGAAAGTTCAACGTGTAGCTCAAACTGACAGAAAAAAACAGCCAAATATCGAGGGGTAGTTCTGTGGAGAGGTAGTTGAACATCCACAGGTCCATCAAGCCTGATCCAACTACCTATGAAAAAAATAGCCTATTGTTATATTAATCCTGTTAAATTTGTTTGCAAGAGAGCAATAATGTCCATGGGTCATTTTGACCCAGAACGTATTTAGCCGTGTCCAAAATGAGTACAAATCCAAAGCCAATATTTTGTTTTAACCAGTGATTTATGTTCATTTCTGAAGAACATCAATACTGTCTCTAGGTCAATATGACCTTAAGTTGTGTGCATTTATCCCAAAGTGTCAAAAACTCACTTACAAACTCACAAAGTAACAGAGACAATCCCAAAGTTATACCCGTGTGTTACATTTATTTCTTTGGAATGGTTAAAACATTCTGGGTCAGTTTGATGCGGGTTCAAAGTATCCCAAAGTTTCAGAAACATTTTTTTGACTATAACAATCTTAGGTCACTTTGACTGGGGTTTTCCATTAAAAAAGGGTGAGGGTTAGTATTTCAAAGCATTTCAAAGAGCATTGTATCTAAAATACATACAAATGGCATTTTTAATGGATATGTTGAAAAACCAAGCCGAAGTCTTGTTCTGAATATATTTCCTTTAACCTATAAATATACTTTAAGTTTCAAATGGGTCAATTTGACCCACAACATAACAGGATGGTTAATTCATATCTTCAAAGGACCTGCAGCAACAAGTTTGTTAGTGTGGTTTTTGAGATTGATGCAGCAGATGCTTAACAAATTAATTTCCTTTCCTTCAGGCAAAGAAGATGACTAATGGCCAGAATTAAATACAGCTTTAATCCCAGCATATTAGAAAGATGAGCAGGCCTGAGTTCAAAGTTCAGTATCCCTGAATGAGGAGATACAAGTTGAGGATGATATTAAATAGATGTCTTACTGTGTGCAGATCCTTGATGGTGAACTGACGCTTTAGGTGTGCCGGTTTTACTCTTCGGGGGGTTCGACTCCATAGTGCGTCCGGCCTCACCTAGGTTCTTTTGTTCCACATGGTTTTCACTCAGTGCTTTGTCCGTGAGTGACTTCTGCCTTGTTAACACACTGTCAGTTCCCGCCCTCATCAGCTTCTCGCCCACACTCTGTACCCGGGCCTGACCGGCCAAAGTAGCAGTGCCGTGGCATTCCTTCCTGGGGGAGGGCAGCTTGGATCCGGGGCCAGCTGAGGGAGGCCGGGCCAGCCTGGAAGTTTTTGACATCCCGCCTAGGTGAATCTCGGTCGGTCTCTGCGCCTGTGGACTCTCGGAGCTCCCCGCAGGTCTCCAGCGTGTTGGGACTGGTGCAGGTAGGCTGGGAGGCCGGTGAGGGGAGGGGACTTTAGGGAAGTAAAGGGGGTGGGGGATTATTAGCTCTCAGGAAGGTGCTCTCCTTTCCTGGCGTGGCCTCCTGGGATCATTCTCCAAAACAAACTATGTGTGTGTGCACAAATCTGGGGAGCAGCAGGAAGAGCTTTGCCAAAACTAACAGACTCTTAGTCCCATGTGACTCTAATTGTCCTTGGTGCAACGTTATTTACTCCTTTAGTATTTGACGGTTCTCATTCCTACCTTGCCATGTTTGCGTCCTCTTCTTTTTCAGTCGCTCAAAAGGAAAGCATTCCGGCGCTCCAGAGAGATTTCGATTTAAAGAGGTCAAGAGAGGGAAAAAGAACAAAAGTCTTCCTTCAGGTGCAGCTGCTGAAGCTGTTCCAGATGTGAGCGCGCCGCTTTCGTGTCATCAGCGCGTCGTTTCGGTTCAATCCCCGGGCTCCGTCTCGTGCTGCTTTCGCTCCTTCCCCTTGCTTCTCCCCATCCATCATATACTCTTTCGTCTCTTGTCCCTAGAGACGGCTTTGCACTCCTCCTCACATGTCAGGTGGCGATACGGCGAGCGGAGTCCGAACCGCGCTCTCATGTGTTCGCCCTCTGCTCGGCGGATGGAATTTGCGGAGAATTAAAAAGTGCCAAAGGAGCGAGCGTGTCTGTGAGAAGTATGGGTCTGTGCGATTTGCTGCGCCAAAAACATCAGCTGTGACAAGGAAAAAAAGAGGAGGGGGGTGTGTGTGAAGAAGTTGGCTCAAAGAAAAAGACAAGGAAGAGAAGATAACAGCTTCTCCAAGAGACAAACACATTCTCCTCCTTTGACAAATTGCTAGGAGCGAACGCTTGGCCCGCATGCAAAACCACAGAGATGCTTGCCAAAGTATGTCGCTGGTGGGGCAACTTTCCACGTGAAAAGAGGATTTCATAGCAGTGGCGGGATTGGAAAACGAATGTTGTGCCCAGGTTCTGATTCATGAACTCTGGAGACGGGTCATGACAGGAGGCTATTTCATCTGGATACCTCTTGACACTTGTGTAATATGCTGCCGCACATGTGATATATTACACGGGGACGCCATTGCATGGCGTGCTCACTGACTAAACACCAGAAAATGGATTAGAGATAGCCACTGGCTCAAGCGTGTCCGCAAAACATGCTGAAAAGAGCAACTTTGTACATGCTGCTCATTTTATTAACAGGCAAACATCCTGTTGTAAAATTACCAAATTGAAAACAGTCAAACATAAAATAAGAAAAACTATGAAGATCAATTATCCAGAACAGCTTAGCAACCCTCCAAACAAGCATCACCCACTGTATGGATATCTAATATTAATATGATGGCCACATATCTGCATGGCTTTAGATGAGGCAAAGCAGATTGACCTACATACATTTCCCGGGAATGACAGACTGGGATTCGAAAAAAAAAAAAGGACTTCATGGGACTCGCGGCATTTCTGACGGATTTTGGGAAGCGAGGGAGTATGCGAAAAGGACAGAGCGCGCCATTAGTGTGTGATTGGATATCGGAAACGATGTCGGATTTGCGCGCGTGCGTCACTGGCGGGCTCGGGTGTGCTGCGTTAGCAACATGCTACCGGGGATTACCTCAAACCGAGGACGACCACGACTCCATGTGGGTTTTACTCAAATTTTCTCAGTATGGTTAGATTGCTATTTGTGTGTGTTAGGAGTAGATGAAAGCCCTCTGTGTGGACTGGAAGTCTTCCAGCCTTTAAGCCACTTCATACTGTACAGTATACAGAAGTGCAGGCAGAGCCCAGTTCAAAGGCTTTAAATAGCATAGCGTTTGGAGAAGGGTATAATTTCAGCGTTCGGGTTAAAGCTGTGTTTTTGCAAAGTGTGACGGCTCATGAAATGCATCTTTATATGAAATAATAAAGCCTAGTGTTGACATATTGCTTGAGCATGTAGCTATGAAATAGCTTTACTTTTTATTTTCTTGTAGGCAAAAATGCACGATATGTATTTTGGACACTGAAAATTTCCCTTTTGTGTGTTGGGGAGGGTGAATGGTTGTACGTTTATGTGTATTGGCTGGCAACTAGTTCAGGTTTTACCCCGCCTAATGCCTGAAAACAGCTGAGATTGGCTCCAACAGGTCCGTGACCTTAGTGAGGATAAGCGACTAAGAAAATGGACGGATGGATATTTGCTCGTGCGCAAAGAGCTGGGTCTCCAGAATGCTTGCTGGGAATTGCATATCTAAGTACCATAACTCCCCAAACAAAAGATGCATCTGTGTATAGCAGCCTTAATTTTGGGGTCAAATTCTGGTATTTTGTTTATCAATGACTTGCACTTAAACAGTAGCAACTTTGTTTAAGTGTTAGCATTGATTAGCATTAGCTTACTTTAAACTTTGGATAACAATAAGTACGTTCAAAAATGTTCATTGAAGTTTTCAAACAAGTTGACTCCAGGCTCTTTGAGTACAAGCACTTGTTTAGTCCCAACACCCCATCCTAGCCATCAGTCATCATAATGGTCATTGAATATATTCCTGTAAGTATTATTATAATGTCTGTCTAAAACAGTGCACATAATGATTTGTGAAGATGAAGTTTGGTGTTGACGTTGTGTTATATGGTCATGGAAACTGAGGGCCATAATCACAACATTAAAAAAAAACATGTAATCTAACTACATACACGATTATAAGAAATACGCGACCGTGATATTTAATTAGGCTTGTGTGTCGTCAAGGTGCCACTGTGGTATTTCTGTACCTGACCTTTCAGTCTGTGAGTTATTACGGTGGCAGGTTCCAAGTAACTCACCCCCCACGGACAATATGGGCTGCTCAAACAAAATATGCTACGAGTGCAAACAGAAACGTCACAGGAGATGTGATCAAAGATGATGAGAAGCTAGACCTTCTTTAATGAACATTTACCGTCTAGATGGGAACAGGATGGCTGACTCACATCATCTCAAATTCACCCAAATCCTTTGTTCATGCATAGCAGCAATTTTCTGAATGCAATCCCTAATGAATGAAACTTCTTTTTGCTCATTTTGGAGCAAGAGGCTGAATGATGTAATGGAATGAAAAAAATAATCACAGGGAATAAAAGGAATCCGTGCCTAATTACAGTTTGCCATTTAGGAATTTGCTTATTTGTGCATTTTATGTTCTTTCTGTAATGCTCTAACGTTACCAAAGCCCAGGTGAAAAGGAAAGGAGTAATTAGTGTTAAGATAATATGTTACAATAAAAAACCCTGAACTAAGTTCAGCCTGGGTTGTTTGCAAAAGTGATGGAGATGCTTCAGTTTTTTATTGTTTAACTCTGCTGCTTGTCTATTACCATAAAATTTTGGACCATAAGTCGCTACATTTTTCTCACACATTGAATTCTTCCGCTAACAATCCAGAGTGGTGTAGCTGTAGTTTTTTTTTTTTTTTTTTGCTAGCTACCAAGGTCAATATCCATCAATACACATTGGGAGACATAAGAAGAAAATCTCGAAGTATTCATTTTGAGTTTGAACTGCTATTTTACTCACCACCAGAGGGCACCCCTACTAGTAACCGCAAATGGGCATGTTACTGTTGTGTTGGTGCCGTATTCTAGCAAGCCCAATGTGTCAGTGTTATGTTGAAAATATGTTGGTGATGCTCCAATTTCTAACATGCATGCATTTTCATTCTTAAATATCGGCATGATGTTGCTATAACCAGGCACTTTGAAGAAAAAGTTTTAAATAAAAACACCATTTTTAAAACCATCTATATACTATCTTTTGGCATAAATAGCTAATGTTACAAACTGCAGCTTATACTTCGGTGCAGCCTATACATGAAAAAACAAACAAACTAGCTTTTCTGTTGCAGTTTTGTTGTTGCGGTTTATAATCCAAAATGGTTTATAGTCCAAAAAAAATACAATAATAATATTTTGCATACAAAAAACAAAGGCTGCTGTGACCTCAGATCAACTTAGTGTTCTCCCAGTGTTTTTCATGGGGTGAGGGCCCAACTTTCCGGGACGACAGAGCACCTGATATTTCTGTCTACTTGATGTGCCATACTTGTGTACAACAGTAATACATATGACTTTAAGGCGGGGTCTGCCCAGGTGTAGTGCCAGTTGGATGTTACCACAATAATAACTTAATAATAATAATAATGATAAAAATAACATTTAATAACTTTACTATCAAACTTGCAATGCATAGTATGTACAGGCCTAATTATTTGACTCAAGGTTTTTTCCTTTTGTATAACCCAAAATAGTCCATGTATATTCAGAGTCTCTTTACGTCAAGGGTACAAAAACTGGATCTACTCTAGTGACAAGCTATTCTATCAGAAAAAAAGGTAGTGTATTTTCTGAGAGTGCAGGGTGTCAAAGAACCATCTGGGTCGAGAGGTACACAGTGCCTGCTGAGGATTAAAGTAGATGTTTTGCCTGCCCCTGGGGGGGTATTCTCCCAGACATTCCATCAGTGGGCTACCTCCCTGCCATATCTTGAGTCATTACTCACTAGCAGCCACTGAATCAGTTACCGGAGGCCCCCTGCAAGGCCAACAGAGATGCACAACAATAGCAAGGAGGTGTGTGTGTGTGTGTGTCTTTATGCGTGTCTGGGCTGCAGCTATCCAAACAAAAAGTTTCAATTGTGATCATTCTCTGTGATAGGTTACAGCACAAAAATCTATAAAACGGGTCCTAATAAACGTGTAATGGGAAACTGCTGCATCATGAAGTCGGTTGATTTTATGCACCAACAGAGGCAACACAACTCTTCACGGCAACAACTGTTTTTTTTACCCGAACAAGCAATCAATATTCTATCAGTGACTTTTTATTGTACTGTAACTCTTTTATAGCATAGGAATTCCAGGTCAGTAATAGGGGACAGAGAGACCCTTGACTTAAGAGTGTCACAGCTTGGTTATTTTCTATTGACAGTCGTTATTAAATTATATTTTTTGGCCTTCAATAGAGAGTTGAAATTCAACGTACATTCTTGGCAACGATTCATATTTAGACAGGTCTATAAACACATTCCAGAAGAACTACATAAAAGAAAAACAAAAGTCAATCCATTACTTTATAATAAGTGAAGTCTGAAATATTCAAAGTATATATTTTACAATTCTCTTAGGCATATTTTTATAGCATTGACAGAACTTAATTCTTAAGGTCTTGAAACACACGCAACAAAATTAATTATCATCTCACAATATACTTATATTACGCCCGAAAATATATGAGTGCAAAGAAAAAACAGGATTTGAGAACCGCAACATTTCATTAACGTAATTGATTTAATGAAAATTTGGCTGTTCTCAAATGCCTGTTTTCATTACTCTGCTTTTAAATTTATATCATCCCATACTAAACAGTAGGACTGGCTAAATCCAAAATGACTGCATCAAAACCGGATTGTTTTTCACTACAACCATTCACTTCCAATCCATAAAACCAAACTATGTTATATATCCTCAACTTCACTTGCAACATCGCATAAAACAGACAAAATGTGACCATGCTTGCCATATTTCTCCGTTTTGGTGAAATAAAATATCACAATAAACATGCTTATTTCCGATGACAGTATCAGGAAAATTACATCCATTACTAATTAGAATCGGATTGGTACAGTATGAGATTGGCATCAGACGATTTTTGAGGTTGAGGTATAGGTAACGTGAAAAGTGATATCAAGCGATCCCTACTAAATAGTGTGCCGCCATCTAGTGGTTGACACTGGAATTACATCCAAAGAATGAGAATTAGAGCAAAAACATCATTAAATCAGCGAAGCAGGAACATGAACCTGAACTCTGCAATGGACATGAATTTACTGTTGGTGTGTTCTCTTTAAATAGTTACTTGATAGATGTGAACAAGCCACATGGTTGACTTTCATTCCATCTGCAGGGTCAGTAGTCATACACCCTGATGTAGTCCTGTCTAGCATTTTATCAAATAGTGAAAGTCTCATGAGGTTTTTTTCCTGCCAACGGAGCAAAAACTAGAACAAATTTAACTTGAAGGGACTCTCCCAGCGTCATCAATGAACAGACAGAAGGCGTAAAGATTATAGCCAGGAGCAAAGCAGGAAGTAAGTACAAGTATAAACGCAGTGGAAATTTGGCGGGTAAACAACAGCATGTGGCTCAATTAACAAAACAGAAAACATGAGAAAATAAAAACACCGTTTTGACGTCATTAGTGTCATATTTTCAGAAGGACTACAATATGAGATTTATCTGTGCATACTTTTGGAACGGATCTAATTTTAAAGTTTACTTCTGCTTTGGTGGTCTTCTGTTATCTGAGTGTGCTAAAATCCCAGAGGAGGCATCCTTCCTAGTTGTTCTATCTCTGGGGCCCCCATGTGGCCTGATTAGTCACTCTTTTTTTTTTTTTTTAAATCCTCATTAGATATTGACATGAAGAGCCCCTGGATATTTTCACAAAGACACCACACAGCATGAAGGAGAATTCCTTTGCGGGTAAACGCTCAGGGGGAAGAGAAGCACTGGTAACCCTGAATTTCCTCAATTTTAGATGCAAATGACAACCTAGGAAAAAAAATATTCTTCTGCTTGACATTAATAGCATTATGACATGAATAATGAAAGAGGAACAATATTGTTTTCTGTGATGGGGAATCCTGCTTATGAGTCTTCAGCTCAGGGGAGTATTAAAACAGCCTATGACGCAAATTCGTTTTTTCCATAACTCATAGGGCAAGAGGATGTATTAAATAGATTTGAAAAAAAAAAAAAAGATTTGAAAACATGTTTAATACTTGAAGATATTTATATATTTTTTTAACACAACTGTTATTCTAGCGTTCATAATTGAATTCAATTGAATCTTTTTTTTAATATTTTCAATTAACTAAATTTGAATTCACTTTTAAAAATGAACAATGTTTAGGTTAGAACAATTTGTTTTGACAGCAACAGTTTTCCATCATTTTCAATTATATTTTTTCTGTTCATTAAACTTGAACTATGCATAATTTCCTTTTCTTTAATATCTGAAATATTTAATAATAATAATATTTAATAATTGCATAATTTTACATGCAATGACTGACAATTTAACAGGTACTGATTATAGTGTTATATCATATCTATCTCTCTCTCTCTCTCTCTATATATATATATATATATATATATATATATATATATATATATATATATATATATATAGATATATATATATATATATATATAGATAGATAGATATAGATATAGATATATAGATATATATATAGATATATATAGATATATAGATATATATACAGAGAGAGAGAGATTGAGATAGATATAGATATATTAAATGTGTTTTCACTAGATCAGGCGTATGTCTCAGAAAACCGATATTGATATATTTTAAATTACACTTAATTCCCTTTATATATATTATATATAATGCAATTATATATAACAGCAATTTGAAATCCGTTTATTGAGTTACTTATGGTTAGACAAACAGTCTACATGAGTTGCTCAACCATTTGTGTTCAATTATTCATTGTGTAAAGCATTATAACACTGCGACATGGATGCCATTCATCAGCCCATCAATGTCAGTTTCCATTTTGCCATCAAGCTAATGGACTTCAGGTGTTCTGAGAAATAATGAGCGATGATGGAAAGAAGAAGACGAAGCTAAAACCAGAGGCTGATGAGCAACAGTATGGATCCAATGACACGTGAACTGCAGTGACAGCAAACGCCAGCATCAGTGTCACAATGAGGGACAGGAAGTCCAGGGACTGTATGAATCAGTGTATATACACACACACGCGCACACAAGCCTTCAGTCAGCAGCTGAGATGTGCTGAGCCAACAGCATGGGTCAGGGCCAAAACGGGACACAGCAGATAATCATCTGATGGAGCCCAACAAACACAGTCAGACGTGTAGGGGCGCACCAGATTTAAAGCTGGGACGGCGAGCCGTTCTCAAATAAATCACCGTTAAAAGGCTCCAATAGATTGTGGAGTCTGGGGGTAAAGGGATGTGGCATATGTGCGCTTAAAAAAAAAAAAAACTCAACTCGCGATCATTATGCTATGATGGAGTTCTGCGACAGCAGTGATGATCTCCGGTCTTTATGGCTTTTCTTTTATGGCAATGAAAGGAATTAACAGTGCTCCACAGGCGGCGCTGACTTGAGGCTGATTGCGATGAATGGCACCAGGGAACAGCTGCAGGCTCTCGTTTTGCCCGCCTGCTCAGGGGAAATCCAAAACTTGAAGTGATTTCTCTCTTTTTTTTTTAATCTTGTTTACTTCATGTCTTGTCTGATTTTTTAATGTAAGACTTTCGCTATTATTTTACTTGGGATGTGGAGTATGACATTTTTCATTAAAATTGCTTGACATTAAGGGATTTTTTAAAAAATTGTTATTATTGTTTAATATGTAATTTCTGATGTTAAGACAGCTCTAAGAGAGCTGCCAATACTCATATCAGCTGCTATGGTGAGTGTCGATATCTTGAAACAAGGCCAGGTATCGGTCCGATACCCTTACAAAGTATCATTACTCACCTATCGCTATTTTTTTCTTTTTTGAACTACAATAAAGCCAAAAAATGATGACAATCATATTATATATATATATATATATATATATATATATATATATATATATATATATATATATATATAGATATAGATATAGATATAGATAGATAGATAGATAGATAGATAGATAGATAGATAGATAGATAGATAGATAGATAGATAGATAGATAGATAGATTTCATGAAGAACATCTGGATTTATGTTCATAATGGGGTTAAATTCATTGAAATTATTTATGTTTGAATGTTAGAACCATATATGAAATGAGGTTTGGCCTATGTATTGGAGACCTATGGGACACCCAGTACATATACATATATATAATATTACAAACAATAAAATAACATGTCTAGCACAAAATTTTGAATAAAACAAGATTGAGCTATACAAATATGAGTAAAAAAAGATCTAAAAAAAACATTTGAACTATTAATTCAAAAATGAATTTAACACAATGACTAAAAAATAACATAGCATATCAATAACATAACATAGTCAAACGTCTTAATAGGGTGAACAATGTCTTGATTGTATAACAGAGTTAGAGCTGTGTCAAGATTCTGTTGGTATAAAATGATGACAAAATAATGGTCTAATTTGAAAATATACTAGCAACAACAAAATATGGTGTGTGGTCAGAATTGTATGAGCATATGAATAAAAGTGGAATTTCTCCATTGGCGGACTAATGAATGCTTTTGCTTGTCTTCTTTACCTATAGGACATTCTTCTGTTTGCTATGCCCGCAATTTTTGACGCACATCTGCACTGAAGTCACAGTGGCTCTTTGTTTTGTTTCGTTAATATATCAAATGTGTCTCTAAGAAAAGCAAAGCACCAGAAAAGTAGAACACACATGTTACTTATTCACCTTCGATTGCAAAAACCTAGGTCAGGGGTTAGTCTGGCCCGCCCCTTGGCTGACATCTGCTCTGACCTTTGACCTCATCACAGATTTGTGTACACACATGTTTCTCCAATGCTTGTGTCCCCTCGGTGGGGTTTTTGAGTATGTTCTTCTGAAACCTCACTTATTTTCTCTAAAAAAAGATTTCCCTTGTAACATTATCTCTTAGGTCCTCAAAAATAGGCATCTTAATCATTCTTACGGGATAAAGTCCTTGAAAAAAAAAAAAATGCCCTGGTTCAAAAAAAGTTTGAGAACCCCTGCCGGCAACCACTGATGAAGCGGCTGGATGATTCAGAGAAGCAGAGGGTGCCAAGAAGGCTGATTGAAGAAAGATGAGGAGGTAGAGGAGATAAAGCATGAAAGAGAAGGAGGAGAGACTCTCGCCCGCTGAGGTCCTCCAACACCTCCACCGTCAATCTCTGGTGGCGGTGGGGCAGCTTTGGTCCTAACTTGGTTCGTCTGATCCTCATTTGGAACATCAAAGACCAACCGCAGAACTCTATCAGTCAGGAGCACCCACTTTCTGAGTGATATTAAAACTCTGCAGCACCCTTCAAGCTCGGAGGTTAAGTCTCGAATGTTCTCGTCAGTGTACTTATTGGCTGAGGCGCAATCCACTTTCCGTTAGAAGTGAGACGTGGAAGATTGTGGGTACACATTTGTTGGACCTCAAATGTTGTTGGACCTATGATTTCAAGCTAAAGCCAGCAAGAACTTCAGCAGACCTTCACCATGTGAAGTCAACCATAATCCATTTAATTATCCTACCAACATACTCTAACCGATTTAACAACCAACCAGCTTGCTGGCTATTTAACTAGAACTTGGTCATTTATAATCTAACTAATGGTGATCCACGTTTAACATTTACACTAACTCTTACCAACTACATATGGCTAAAAATAAGATTTTAATTAGTATCCAACCTTTAAACCACCTAACCAACTGTGATCAAAAGTATCACTTTTTCCGTAACTAATATTCCAGATAGCTATCTCACCAATGAACATACAAGCTATCTGATGTTCAAACCTAAAAAAAATCTGATTTTTTTTGTTTTCTTGTAAAAACAGTTTAGAGGTATACTTGTAATCGATCTAGGGTAAAACTGCAATTAAGTGCATTTAAGCTAAGTTTTTCGACTCAAAAAATAGACCAATTTGAGTTCAATGTGATACAGTTACAAACAGGTTAAAAAGCCTTTTTGTCTTCAGATTACAGTCAGGAGTGATGGATCATCCCTCAGCATGCTGCTAATTAGCAGACTTTCCCAGGAGAAAAGTGGATTACACCAATGTGACCTACAAACTTTGCCAGGAAGTGCTGGAGAAAAAAAAAGTGATTTTGTTTGTTCATTTTTACATGTTGCTGATGAGGCAGTGCATACTTTTATCAGCAGAAAAAAAACAGAAGTCAAGCGATCGGAATGTACCACTACTGGGTTGAGGGAGCTTTTTTTCAGGGTGGAAAAGAAAGTAGGCCCTTTCTCAGCACTTTCTCCACGTGTACGCACACGTTCCCACACACTCTGTGGTGTTCCTTGCGCTTATCAACATCCGCCTGCTTTCTCATCATGAACCTCCGACTACAATTGCTTGCTGTCAGTAACCTGGAGTGTCTTTACTTTTACTTTTGCTGACTCATCAAATGTCAAATGTCTTATTTCATGTAAAATGCATATGAAATTTGTCACTAGAATGGCTCTCAGTAGAGAGCAGACTTCTGCCATCAACCCTAAACTTTGCCTCAAGTAACTTTCGTGGAAAACTTAACTGTGATAAATCCTTCAAATTTTTCATTAACTGGAACCAACTGTAACTAACTAACTAACTAACTAACTAACTAACTAACTAAATAGCAGGATAACCAACCAACAAGCTAACACTTTATTCTAACCCAATCAACCTAACTAACTAACTAACTAGTATCTAATCGCTATCGTGCATTTAAGTGTCATTCAAGCACAACTCACCAACTAACTAAAAATCAAAATTGGTTGATAGATATCTAACAATTAATCCCAAAAACATTTCAAGTACCGGTAACTAATAATGAATAATCTAATTAGCCAACAAAGAAATGCAATAACAAATAACTCAAACCTGTGCAGTCATAATTTCATATCTAACCAACAGAAATAACTAGAAGCACAAAGTAAACTGTCTGGACAAAAATCCATCCAAATGTGGTGCGACCTCTATGATTAACTAACTAATTAACTAATTAATTGCTGTTTTTAAAATCAAGTAATGTTAGCCAAGCATATCCTCTCAACTACTAATGAATAAACCAACTGTTGGTAGTTCAAGTACTCCTGAACAAATGAGCACGCTAGCTAATTACCTAGCCAAAAAAAAAAAAAATTAACTGACCAACTAACTAGCTGCTCGACCCCCTTGACTAACAGGGCAATAAAATGTGTATTTAACTTTTGCTGTACCTCCCAAAGTAGTAAAAAAAAAAAGTGTTACTGATTAAGCTTGAGAGACACATCAAAAGTCAGACCTCAAACGCAACTAGCAAATCGGCTCAAAACAAGCAGCGCGTTTCCGGGCAAAACAATGAGGACTGCAGATGCAGGAGTTCTTTTGTTTGTGTTCGTGCCAGCCGACCTCAGTGGCAGCGACCCAGATCTTTTGATTGATTTGGAAAGTCATTAAAATCGCAGTTGGTGGGCACGACAGTCGCCAATGCGGAGTTTGACGACATGCCAAAGACAAGCCCCGTTATCAGGTAAGCACACACATTCTTTTAGGCCAATTTGTCCTAACCTTTATACAGCCAAGATACAGTACCCACGGAAAGCAATCACAGTACTTTACTTTTTCCACATTTTGTCATCTTACGGCCTCATTTCAAATTGGCTTAAATTAATCTTACCTCAAAATTACACACACAACACTTTATTATGACCATGTGAAAAAAATGTTTTAGGGGCTTTATGAGGGAGTTGAAGAACCTGAAGTTCTTCCAGAACCACAACCATCTCTGCGGTAATCCACCAATCAGGCCTGTATGGTAGAGTGGCAACAAGAAAGCCACTCCTTAGTGAAAGGAACATGGCAGCTTGTCAGGAATTTGCCAAAAAGCACTTGAATTACTCTGAGACCATGAAAAACAAAAATCTCTGCTCTAATGAGACAAAGATTGAACTGTTTGTTGTGAATGGCAAGTGTCATGTTTGGAGCAAAACAGGCACCGCTCGTCACCAGGTAAATAACATCCTAACAGTGAAGCACGGTGGTTGCAGCATCATGCTATGGGGATGTTTTTGAGTAGAAAATTCCTGGATGAAAACCGGTTCCAGAATGTTCTTGACCTTAGATTGGGGCAAATGTTCATTTTTCTGCAGGATAACATCCAGAAGCACACAGTCAAGATCTCAAAGGACTGACTGGGAAGTCAGAGCCCTGGCTTGAATTCAATTGATCATCTCTAGAGAAACCAGAAAATGGCTGTGAACAGACCTCACCCATCAAACCTGGGAGCTTGAGAATGACGGCGATGAGGAAAATGGATAATGATAGGTGTGCTTAGCTTGTGGCATTATTTGGCTCTTTAATTGTTTGTGAAGGTGAATTCACAAAGTACTAAGCAAAGGCTGTGAATCCTTACGTCAATGTAATTTCTTATTTATTTTTTTTAATACATTTAATTTGGCATGAGGCTGCAGCATGACAATGTGGAAAAAGTGAAGCACCGTTTGGATGCACTGTACATATTCAAAAATATTAAATTAGACCATCAAACAAAATGTTCCAAATACTGCAAGACTAAATAATTTTCCTACAAATGTACAACTCTGTGAAATTTGGGCCTGCTCAACACATCCAGCTCTGTTGTATGATTGGCAGCAGCAGAATCGTTGGAGTGAGTTCTGGGTGCATCCTTAATATCTGGACTTTTCACATATCAATTCCGGTCAATTTGTTAAAGTTGACAATGGCGCCGCAGTGGACAACATGGCTCAGTCGTGCTTTGGGAAAAGCATGCAAAGAATGTTATGAGTTCCCTATCAAGAAAGAAATACAGCCCAGTCGTCTCTAATTGCCAATAAAGCAGCTGAGGTATTTCAAGATCAGCGCTCGGAGGCCAGACAGGCAGACTCTTTGCGATCCATCACTTGCACATTCGCCCTCTGCGTATTAACGGGCTTTGGATTCTCTCAGTCTTGAGGTGACCGTAAACATGATAGAAGAGTTTGTTTACTCCTCTGCGGATCCCACAGGCAACTGGACTGCAGTGGCCGGTCAGGCCGTGGGCTTATGGCGAGCCATAAGTGGCCGACGCTGAGAGGTCCAT
Source organism: Hippichthys cyanospilos (assembly GCF_059441005.1). Classification (NCBI taxonomy): domain Eukaryota; kingdom Metazoa; phylum Chordata; class Actinopteri; order Syngnathiformes; family Syngnathidae; genus Hippichthys; species Hippichthys cyanospilos. The sequence goes on from NC_142387.1 coordinate 9,677,297, forward strand.
GTGTCACTTGTTGCTGCTGAACAGGTGAGCTTCATTATTTCCCTGACACCGCTTCGGGCCTAGCACTCAGGGGAACGGCAAACATGACTAAAAGATAGAAAAGCATCTGGTTCCTCTCAAGATCATCACATTGCTGCCCTGTAGTCATAGAGACTTAAAGGATGGGTCGTTTTTAGTCTCTAGAAATTTCAACACAATACCATTGACTGTACTGCAATATCGAGGAGGAAACACGTGTGAGACTCCGCGAACAGCCGAAAGCGACTGAAGTGGACCATCACAAAAGAAATTACAGTCTACAACTCTTCAGCGTTCATACGGCGATCAAGCACCACACACGTGTGCGATGGAAAAACTGCAACGCCGCTCTGTTTCGGGTTTTCAGGTACAATACTCCATACTGCATTATATTGATTTAACCACAAAATCACAGCCTGATTTTCTCTGATACTAAATACTAAAGGAAATTTGGAAAATTGTAGCTCATTTGAAAATCGCATTCTTACAAATAGGGATTTGACAAAAACAAATGTAAAAAAAGGTTTTCTTGACTTTCAAGTCGAGAAGCATTGAAAAACATCGGGAATATTGTTCCGACGTAAAGAAAGCAATCAATGGAAAGTGCTACAGTGAAAGGACATGAACCGGCATAGAAAGCTGACAAAAGCCTCTGCGGACATACAGCATAGCCGTTACTGGCCATTTCGCATCTTAGAGTGCCGCGATGTTCACGCAACTGTTGACAAAGTCAACTCAAGGTCATTGTTTTTTTATCAGAGTGGCAAGAGAAAAAACATCAGCATCAATCTGCTCTGAGGGATGAGAAGGCCACGGCGTACCGTTGAAGCGTTGCACTTTACGAGAAGGCCAACTTAAGAGCCCTTAAGAGAGAAGCACTTAATCCACCGTGGAAACAGCTGTTTAAAATCTCCTGGGTCCATTTTCTTTCTTCAAGGTATGGACAAACATATGAGAACCTCGCTTAGTGAAGAAGAGTTGGTAATAGATGGCATCGAAATGGTACCAGTAATACTACGCATCGGAACGTAAAATCAGAGTCGAGGTTGAATGATTTTTTTTTTTTCTTTTGGTAAGGTATAATGCGTAGTGTCTTCTGTGCATTATTAGATATTTTGGTGAAAAATGTGTAGTTTCATTTTGTAGCACTGCCTTCGTCTCGAGTAATGCTGAAATGAATAAAAAGCACCTTCTGAAGTTCCAAATTGAGGTCTTGATGGGTGAAAGGAGCAATATTGTAAAGTTTGATAAAAATCTGGCTTTCCAATTTTTGTGACCAAAATCACACATTTACGCCATTTTGGAAATGAATGCACTGGACTATGAACCACAGGTCGTAAGATCAGATATTTAAGCAGAAAGATGGTATATTGACGTTTTTTTTTTTTCAGCAACAACCTATCTTCAATAGAATGAACATGCTTGCATGTTTAACACCATCATATTTATAGGAATGGATGGAGGGATGGATTATATGGACTACAAGCCGCAGGGCTCAAATCATGAGAAAAAAATGTAGGTTCATAGTCAGAAAATATATAGTATTTCACTTTTATATATTTATTGTATTTTTATTAGAGTAAATTTATTTCAGGGGTTTACATTTATTTACTTCATAATTTTACATATTCTGTAATGTTTAATGTGTTGACTGTTAGTTCTATCGTCTGAGTGCCCGACTTAAAAAAAACTTTGATAAACATGTTTAGTTATGAACATGTTTTGGCTGGAACTGGTGTTGTCTGGTCGTCGATTGAGCTCCTTAAGACAACTATTCCCAACACTCTCCTGGCATTAGATAAGTTTGAGTATATAATGATGGTCTGTTTTGTTTTGCGGCATTCTTTTTCTGTCTTACTCGTTCATGAGTTGGACCTGCGTATTGAGGAAAGAGGGCCAGCTTGGATCTGTATTGGATTGTACCTCCCTGGATTTCAGCGATAAACTCGATCAAAATCGAACTCAAGAATGAGTGTTATCCTTGATTATATTGTTGTATTATTGTTTCATTAATTACCTTTTAACGGAGATTAAACAAACACGGAAATAATTAAGTGTGGGATGGAATCTACCGCTCCAAAATTCAACACTGGATGGATATGTTATTTTATTGCAGTCTTTTGGCATATACACACAATCATAAATTTAGTGAAACCCAAATACTGATCAACTTCAGGTATTTATGGTGAAATGAACTCGAACTGCGTCGCTAGGAAAAGTAAAAAAAAAAACTGCTTCGAGTGTATTCAACATTACATTGGCAAGGCGTTCACTAACCGCTCACAATGTGGGAAATCTGAAATACGCTTAACTTAATGTGCAAAAAATACATAACTTACAAATATAAACACAAGAAAATATTACGAGTTTCCAAAAGATGAGATTGAATCTATTTTCTTGTAGTTTTTACATTGTTGCCACAGTGTTGGTGTATCTTATACACAGTAACATAGACAATGGCAGAATTTGACGCCAAAATTAAGAGTGTGTCTTATTACATAGATGTGTCTTATATTTGGGGAATTGTGGTAACTCACAATTAGTTCAAACCTGAATCAGAGATGTGGGAAGTTTCACACCTAACATTGGATTATAATGCCTTTGCTACATTCCGTATAAAATGTTTTCTGCTTGACCAAAGGTTATAGTATCTATTTTGCAGGATCCTTGTGTGAAAGAGTTCATGCTCAATAATGCATATCTACGCAATCTACAGTAGATTGTATCTACATGTGAATAAAAAAAGTTCAAAGTCAGAATTCTGACCAACAAAGAAAGTTGTTGCTCTATTTTCCTTAAATAATCCAAAGCACTGAGTTAAAACAATGATATATTACAAGTAGAGGTCATGTACATCAGGGCTAAAATGACAGGCAGGTGGTTGCTCTGAGAGACAAAAATACTCATTTGCTCTCGGGTCTTTTAATTTGGCTCAGCGGACAAAGTCCCATGACTTTACATGGGGGCGCTTCTTGGAGTGGTTTCCTGTAAAGATCAGACGAATGATTGATGCCATAAGTTCCACTCCCGCCCTACTCTTCATGCTACCGATTGAGCGACAAGGCACTCTTCATCCCTCGGCCATCCAATCAAGAGGGAGGATCGTACTCCCCACAAGCTGTTGACGCCCCCGTCCTCAAATACTTTGGAGATGATGAAGGCGGGCGAGTGTGCAGCTGTCTGGGGCTTTAAGGCGGCTTATTGAAAGACATTGCACCGCTTTGCTTAACAGACGCTCAGATCTACAGCTTGTCGATCTCGGAGAGGAGTGGTGGGTTTATTCAATCTGGATCGTAGACCTTTATAAGCCAAATCTAAAAATCTGCAATGCAATACCGGCAAATAGAATTTCCTGAGAAACCTGGTAATCTAATCACCTGCGACTTAGTACTGCCAGCAAGATAATTAGGCTATCTTCAGTTTCAATATCATATAAAAAAAAAAAAAAAGTAGAGTCCTCAGCCTTTCCCAAATGGGGGTATGCGTACCCCTGGGGGTCTGTGAAGGCAATTCACGGGGCATGTGGGAATTTAACAGTACAGGTATTCAAATTAATGGAATAGCAAGTACATTTTCTTTTCAAATTGAGAGCAAATTAATCAGAACATTAAGTAACTGAAATATGCTGTTATAGTGACTCATTTGCAAACCGTTGCATGCTTTTATTTTGCTTTTATAGGGATGTACATTGTCATTAGTGATGCAATTTTTTTGCGGACGTGCAAAAAAGAAAACAAATGTTACACAATCTGTCTTCTAGAGTTGCTGAATAAAATTCGGCCAGAAATAATACTGTACATGGAGGATTAATATCTTTAAAAACACATTTTCAACTTGAAATTTCAATCACCTGAAAATGATGTCACATATCCTCAAGGCTCAGGTAAAAATCACAAAGTTTGTTCATGTGATATTTGTAAGATGAGCCGTGATTGGTTGTTTTCGCAGATCAGAGGACGTGTGATGTCATTTTCAGTCGACAGCAAGTGGCAAAATTTGATTTTAGAGGTGTTAAGCATACATGAAAAATAGTTTAGATATCAAGAAAAAAAGAAGAAATATTAACTTTACTGCTGAAAAATTATGAATTTAATTATATTTCCTTTATAAATTACTATTAAGTCATTTTTACTTGAAACTGAATTGTTTACGTCTGCTACAAGTAACTACTAAAGTAACTTGTTGCTGTTTTTAAAATCAAGTAATCAGTAAAGTAACAATGACGTTTTCAAGGTAACAGTGGCAATGCTGACAACCAATAAAAAATCTTTTTGAAGAATGACAGCCATATTTTAGGAAGTGGCCATGTCTCATGCAAATGAGCCTCTGCTCCCCCCATCTCCTTCCACCGCGGTGTGAGCAAACATGAAAATGGCTTTCGTTACCATGCAGACAAGGGGACGCATCGAATAAAGGGAGCTTGTTAAATATTTACTTGGTTGTTTAATTTCCCCACTTGACGGATCGCAAGGTACTCCGGGGAACCAAGTATATGTATATGAGCAATCAATCCATTTTCTGTTGTACCTATTCAGAGGATGTGTTGAACTCTTTCCACTGTGTTCCATTAAAAAGTTAATTTGACGTAATATGGCTGCCTGCTTTAAAAACAACAAAGCCTTTTTTTTTTGTCCGGTGCACTGCATGTGGGAAGCGGAGATGAGATTGCGGTTTGATGTCACCTCGCCTCAGGTCATCGGGAGTGATGAAGGGCTGTTGGCGGTGGGTGGGGAATCTGTCAGCCTGCCGCCCTCACACACCCACGTGTGTGACATGACACAAAAACACATCCCTGCCACCGGAGATGACATCACTCTCTGCTGGGGGCACGTCAGCAATTTTCCATTACGTCTCAGCTTGCCCCGCACTCGGCCCGTCGCCATGGCGATGCCTGCATCTCGCCCGGGATCACGCGCTCCTCGTCAAAAAGCCCAACGACACTTTGAGGGGAGGCTGTAAAGCACGGAGGAGGCGATCTCGAGAGGAGCGTCATCCTACTCGGAGTCGACATGAGAGGACACCTGAGGAAGGGGGGGTTGGCGGGAGCATGCAAAGGGCAGCTGCCACTTCCAATGAAAGCGCTGGATTCTTGCGCCAGTGCTGCTGACTCGCATCAGAAAAGAAGCAGGCCGTGCAAGGGGGCTTCCAAACTTCGATGATTTAATTACGCTGAGAGGACTGCACTAAAATAAACTGAAAGCTGCAACAGCAAGTTAAATCAAATGTTGCCAGTATTAAACACAACTTTATGCTTATTTTACCTCCATGCTCCACCAAACATTGGCTGGGTATTTGGAATCATTCCGTAGAGTTCTAATGTAATGCGTTTTGTAGTTTTGTGCATTAAGCACAGCAGTGAAATAAAACGTCTTTTTCCAAAATTTTGTTTCCATTCAACGGATTTGGGGTGAATGTGACTTAGACCAGTACAATAGAGACATCCATATCAAAATGAAAATAGCTCACAGTATTGTTAAACATTCTTCATATAGGACAAGGAATATATGCCTAGGAGTATTTTTAGATTATTTGTCTACTTGTGTTGGTCCACCATTTGTGTTCAATGAAACCAAAACAGATGCTAATGCTTAGCACATTTATAATCTTCTCCATTTTGTGTTAGCGTTAAGCTACTGGACTCAAAAATATACCTACATTTTTAATTGCATGTTAATTTTTGTTTTGTGCTTAGTTTGACAGTGAAGATGAAGCCTCTTATTTAAGGAAAGTTCTGGAGGTACGGGTGTACAAGGAGCGAAAGGCTCCTTAAAGCTACTATCTATGCAACATACTTCCATGACACCAATTGGTACTTTATTATTAGCTAGGGCATCTGCACCACATTGTGGTGATATAGAGCACAAAATGCGTGAATGGCTGATCGATTCCACAGATAAACACACACAAACACATGTTAATAGTTCTTCACAAATACGAAGAGATTCACTGTACATTAACCTAAAACTTTTGCAAAGGAGATAGCATAAAAGCAATAAATGAGTTGTAATCTCAGATAGGTGAGTGGTGGGGTACACCCTGGACTAGTCACCAGCCATCTACTGTTCACACTCACACCTATTGACAATTTTGAGTCATCAATGAATAGATTAAGCATATTCTAAATTGTAGATGAAAGCCATGCCATGGAGACTCGACACAGAAACGCCAGAATTGAAGGTTAATCCCTGAATCTCAGCACTGAGGCAGATTTGCTAACCACAAAACCACCACAAGGCCCAAACCACTAAAATCATAATTAAAACATTGCTTGTACTCTTAATCAAATTGAGTACCATTTAAGCATGGTGGAAATTAATTTACTTTATTTCCTATGGGAAACATCAGAGCAACTTAAAAGTCAAGCAGCGCCCTGTTACTTGCTGCATACACGGCTTAATTATATACTGAATATGTAATCACAAACACACATCCTCTGGTCTGCAAACAGCTGCATCCTCATCTATCGCAGCAGAAATATGGTGCGCTCCAACCAAATTATTGACTTTTTAATATTATTACAAGAACTATTACAAGGAATATTAACTAGTATGACACACGTGGACGGCAAGGATGTTTAACAACGTGAATCAATTTAGAAGACAAGGTGCAGGAGTATTGATTTGAGTAGTGCATCTCTATCAATCAAGGTCAATTAGCGGAAGAATAAAATAGTCCCTTACTGTGAAATTTGCCACCTCCTCTGTGGTCATTCGAGGTGGGGAGGTCCGCGAACTGCACGCGGTGTCGAGACATGTCCAATGTTTTCCTCAGCCGGTTGCTTGCTGCTCCTTACTCTCCCCTTTTTTTTCCCTTCTTTTTTTTCAAAGACTCCGCGAACTGAACTTCACCAGCCCAGCTCAACTGCGCCGGGGCGGCCGCGTTCCAATTCGCTCGCAGCCGCCCACCTCCGCCCCCACCACCTCTGCTCCACAGCCGGACTTCTCTCGGGCTGCAAATACAAATACACTTCGGTTATTTTTTTAACGTTTGCATTTGAATCAAATGAGATTGTGCGTGATTATAAATGTGATAACATGCAAATCACATTTTTTTCTTTTGCCCATTATTTTTGACATGCATCTGTTTCAACATCATTCATCCGTTCACATCATTACAGCTGCAACGCATTGACAACATTTGCAGGCTATTATATTTTTAATTCCCCAAATTCTGCATTTATTACAAAAAAACGTTCCCCTTCATTAATAAGACATTTAATATGACTGATCCACTATGCTTGAAATTCAAAGTGATTGTGAAAATCTAATTTCCAAATTCCATAAAATACCCATTTATTAAATTTCCTCATCATTAATCACATTCCATATCAATCTGCATGCATCCATAGTTTTTCATTCAGAATTCTGATGCAATTTTTCCAGAAATGTCAAATCTTTGATATAAAATGTTGAAAAAAACTGATGGCACAAGTTTGAACATTTCTACGCAGCCCACTCAAACGTTCAAAGTGTGCATAGTATATATATTTATATATATATATTTCCCCCAGTACAGTTACGTTGTATTTAGCTTTAGCCACAATAAATTTGCATCTAATCAGTGAAACAGGCTTGTTTAATATTTTTAACCAATGTTACATGATCTTTATATGCAACATGTACAGAATTTTTAAAATGATTTTTTGTCAACTGAGTTATTTTCCTTATATTTTTTTTTAATAAAATAAGACTGTTCACACTGTGCTAACTCCTCATTTACTGCCATTTCCAATTCGTCAATAGAAAGGAATTGTACACATTTTACAATACAACCTCTGCTTGTTCGGCCTGACTTACAGGTCATTGCATTTTAATGTTCGTCATGTGTAACAAAAACGTTTGTTTATCACTGCTCCGCGCTATCCATACTTATGTGGGATTGATAGCACCCTCTAGCGGTGAAAGAATAAACATTACATTGGCCAAAGAGAACAAGCACTTTTAAAGTAATTTGTAAAGATTATAAAACACAACGAGGATGGGTATAGAGTTGTTAAAAAAAAAAAATATGGGATTGACCAAATCTGGGCATATTTTTTCGGGCTGGACGCTATAGGGATTGTTTTACATGATTAAAAACTCCAGTCACGTTACCAAACAAAAATGTCAATCATAACAACTGTAATGTGTAATTTAATTCGGTGTCTGTTTTTGTCTTTTTTGTTATGGTTGCTAGAGGGGTCAAAACAGTCACTAAATATAGCAACAAAATTGCTAAGCTCGCAACAATGAGGCCATATCACAGTAATAGAATTGTGGCATTATCCGTAACTAGGCCAAAAGAGTTGAAGGTTTTTTTTTCCCCCCAATCATGAGTTAGCAGATTCCCTCAGTTGGCAGTGTTTATTCATCGAGTTTAAAAATACACACACGCACAAAACCCTCTAACATGACAGGGAGCCTGACCCAAAAAACTCTTCCAAGAATCCTACGGAGACACGCAGTGAGTCAGACATGGATTTGTCAAATATAAGGACACTTTTATTTGTGCAACAATTGCAAGTAGAAAAAGTGAGACAAGTGTATGTATATGAAAACTTTTATCTAGATTACTGAGCATACTCACATTAAAAAAAAAGGCTTTTATGATCTTCGATTTTACATTAGAAAATTATCCACGTAAAATACTTCAAGATATTATACTGTACATAAACAATGTATTGCAACAAGCTCGAATGGAAAAAAAAAAACACTTTGCAATAGAAATGTGCAACTGCTTCATAATCATTTAAAGTAGTTTTAGGTCCCAAGATTAAGCCAGTGTTATAAAAGTGCAGCAATAAGTACATAGCGTTTCACTCACATTACAAAAGAATATTAAGGCCCACGGTGACTTTTTTCTTCTTCTTCTATTATTGGGTTTTACATGATTGTGTGATTTTTACTGTATTTTAGTTATCATTTGAGAGCCAAAATAGTTGAGCTATATTTTGGTACATTTGAGTTCTATTTGTTTAAATGTTGTATTGGGGTCATTGTCTAAATAATGTGTTTGTGATGTGTTTTCACAAAATCCGGCTTGTCTCAGAAAATGAAAGTTGATATAGTATAATTCTACACTTAATCCAATTTGAATGTTGTTGAAGTTGAAATCCCTAGTTTTGAGGAAAAATATATCTGCAAAGCTTTTGGAATTTTTTTCAAAATGACTTCAATTCCTTAGAGAAAAGCTAAATATTTGAACGGAAATATCGTACAATTTATATATAGTAATGCTATACTATGATAATTATGTTTCTCACGAAAAAAAAGTACATGAAATCCCTTTGTAACTCTGTAACTGTATCTTGTCATTAAAAACTAAGATTCAAAACTTTGTTTTAAAACTTTACCATAGAATTGTTTTTTTTTTTTTTATGTGTAGCCCTCACAGTCTTATTATCAACACAAACGAGCTGCGTTTGGAATCATTCGCCCAGTACTCTCGTCATAACATCAATTTTGTAGGGATTTTTATATATTTATCAGTCTCATGGAAAAAATAAAATGTTCTGAATACTTCTCGGGTCAATAATTACAATGTACCCAATTAATGTCAGCCAGTGGACGTTTCGGAATAAACATTAAAACTGCAAAAAAACTGTTTTAATGTTTTGAGCTGAGTATATTTTACATTAAGACAAAAAAAGACTGTCCATCCGTGTGATTTCCCATAAGGTTACATTGTTTTCACTTTTATAGTGACCATTAGTTGTTAAACCTGTTTTGGGATCTATAAAAGGCAGCATGTAGGTGACTCTAAATGAAAACAGCACAAAAAAATGACAAACTCACTATATGTACAGCATATATACTACAGTATATAATAGCTAAGAAGTAATTCCGAACACAGCCACACTTCCATCCACAAATGTAGTAACGGTGGCAAGAAGAAAGTGTCAAGTATGTGCACAGCACGGTTAAATCTCAAACATCTTAGAAAAATATATATTTATATTACTAAAGTCATAAACAAAAAAGAAAAGGCCATCCTGCATTCACACTGCTCCGTTTTTCTCAATGTACATTTTGGACAAGGACGCCGCCATGGATTTGGCCAGCTCCTCGTCCCGTCTCCTCTGCATCTGGGATTGTCGGCACCAGTCTTCGTACTCCGGGTTGTCCACGCAGGTGTCCATGAGCACGTCGTAGTGACCGTTGCTCAGCCAGCTCAGCCAGACGGCCGGCTTGGATGGATCCTCCTCGCCCAGGAAGTGGACCATGGTGGACACGGTGGGACTCTCGGCGCTGCCCCCTGTGGTCAGGTAGATGTTGACGTTGAGCATTTGGCTCATGGCGAGAAGCTCGGGGTATCCGGCCCAGGCGCCGTCCTGCGCCGCGTTGATGAGGAACTCGCCGGCGTCGCCCTCGATGACAGGGTTGAACTGGTCCAGATGATCGGCGATGTGGTGCACGGTGCGCTCGCGCAACTCGCCGTGCCCCGCCTGATCCCCGTAGACTGCTTTGCACACGGCCCGATACAAGCAGTTTCCATCCGGGATGATGTGGTACCTGAACTTGCCTCTCTCCCGAAGATACTTATTCTGCGTTTCCACCTCAGCCAGGTAACGGGCTACCTTTTCATCCTGGGTCACCTTGTTGTCCCCTCTCTGCTCCTGGAGGACACTCAGCTCAAAATCAGATTTAGCTCCTTCATCATCCAGGTGGGGTTCTGGTGGAGTGCCACAAGGATCCCTTTCCAGTACCAACCTGTTGCTTTTATCTGAATTCTCAAACAGAAGACTTTCTTGGGGATCATCCATGAACAATCCATCCGTCCTGTTCCTGAGCTCATCGAAGAAGTCAACCAGCTCGTCATCAGGGGACAGAGGCTTGGGCACCCTGGTGATTTGGACCGGTACCGCCCTCTCCGCCCCGTCCCCTCTGCGTATGAGCAACTCGGCAGTGGATGTGAAGTAGACGGGCCTGGGCCTCGAAGAGGAGGCTTCGTAGCAAGAAAAGGCAGGCATGTTTACGGAAGTAGAAGTCGCGTCTGGCTGGCTCGGTCCCGGTGCGTCTTGCTCAGGTGGGCTGGCGGTTCCGCCGGATAAAGTGATGGTAACTTTGCTGGACGATCTCGGGTAGTGCGTCAAGGCGCTGTTGTAAAGCTGCATGTCGATGCGCGTCCTTTATAGCAAGCCCACAGCCAGCCAGTCACAACGCGATGACGGCCCCAGCTAAAAATACCGCCGCTTGTCACCGACATCGACGCGGCGAAGTTGCAGGGCAACTTTTTTTCGGGACCACCCTTCTGATCACGATAGCTTAAGAATGAGGGGAGGGTGACACGCTATACTTCGGCTCCACACACGTAACTCGGGGTGCCTCCCAACAAGCGAAGAGCTTGGCAGTTGTAAAACACTATCAAGCTAGACCGGGTGACTCCCATTGTGCTGTTGGTTGTTTTGCCTTCAAAATAAAACTGCCATACTTAAAGTGAACGCTAATGCACCCGTGACAATAAATGGGCATTGATTCAACTCCATAAATTAAAAGTAGAAAAAAAAATTCCGATAAAAGAAAACATTCAGAGGAAGTACAAAAGCATTATTTATTTATGGAAATGACCAGTGTTTGCTTAATTTTGAAAGTACGATTGGTCAGTATCTCGCACACTTTACACACATATACTTCCGGTCCAAGTCATTGGAATGCAGTGATGTACGGGGCTATTTATGAGAAAGATGCGATACTGTACTGATTGAGTAATAACGCTTTAAACGAAAAGAACTCGTTCAAAAGTACATTTTATCTCTTGCTGACAACGAAAATTTGCCAATGAGTAACTGAATGGGGGAAGTGATGGATTTTGTTACGGTATTTATTTATAAAGTAACAATATAATAAAAGGTGTCAAGTGTCAATCACTGAATGTGATGATACAGGGCATTAACGGTCTCAATTTCAGTGTGACAGTTTTAACCAAGTTGCCTGATGTCCGGCACTGAATGACCTGGCACATGTTGTACAGGCACAAGCTAAATATAGGTATCACCACATCGTCTCAACAATACATGCATGAGGTCATTTTTAAGGAAAGATTGATATCAAAATGGGGTGTATGTTGTAACTATGTAATAGATTGGTTAACATTTTGCAACGTTAGAAAATAACACATTTTTCATGGAATACATTTTAAACTGAAACGAAAATCAAACAATGCATTAAATTCTTCAATGTGATTTTTCAAATAAATGCGGACAGATCTAAAATATTTTCAAATAATCTTTTGTTTTTAGGTTTGCAACACAAGCAAAGATATAACCTGAATTTTAAAGTGAGGTTGTGCCATAGTCTCCCACTAACATAGTAGTTCTATAAATCTTAACTGCAGTAAATACAGTAGTTATGAATATTAAACAATCAAATAAAAAATGTACGACTGTGATATACTTTGCTACTTACGTGCGTACTTCTAGGCTGCACAGACCATAACCTCAAAATATGACTGGATGGCCCAAAAATGTATGATCCTCCATGAATCATTCTTGAAGATGACAAGGAACAGTACATCTCCAAATCTGTTTCATGATTCACGTTCCTCCGTCTCGGTTGACATCAGCTCTTTTTTGTTTGTTTTTGTTAAATGGTGCCGTGACCTGTTGAAATTGGGAAAAGTAACATGCTTATTTTACAAACTTTGACTCACAAATATCCAATGTTTACAATTTTTCTACCCACATATTTGTAATTTTAAACAAAAACAACGCCTCAGACCTCTCTTCTCCCGAGCTATTATTTCTGTGTTGGCTGTTTTGTCTGTGCACGACAGTAAAATTAATTTCCTTTATTTTTTCCAAACACGAGACAACATCGGAAAGGCCAAAGTGTCCTCTACTGAGACAACATCGGAAAGGCCAAAGTGTCCTTTACTGAGCACACCGGGACATAGTAATAAGTCGACTTACAAACGCTGCAGTCCCACAATCATCCACAAGATGGAGACATTTAACTTCAAGAGCGTAACCACAGCTTTTTCGAGCAGCTGTCGCATGGCTATGCGGCGCATACAAATGAAGGCATTGATCTTGTTTTTTTTTTTTTTTTTGCGTGTTGACTAGTGCGCCAACCTCAACTGCACACATAAACACACAGCGCATATAGGATTAGAGAAGTCTATAACGAAACCAATAATTAGAAGGGCGGCAGGGGGTGAAAGCGAGAGCGTAAACAAATCGTAAAAACAACAGTAGCTTGTTTTGGCAGTTTTGCGTGCGTGTGTGCGTCAGGAGAGAGGGGCGCGCTGAGCTGATGTCAGCGGGCGGTTGGGAAAGGGGAGGGAGCATCCTCCGTGGGTTGAGTCACGCAGCTGTCAAAGATAGCTGTCACCCAGTTCCCTCCATCAAACACACACAACGCAGTCAATGAGGAAAAAGCCTCGCAGAAGGAGAGAGAGAGATCTCAGGTGACCCCCCCACCACCACCTCCTCCTCCACCCCCCCAATACACAGCCTTCCTACCTCCGCCACGGACCAACACACGACACAGATCCCCTCAAAAACGGGATACATTTTTACATCACCCCCCCTTTCTTTATGAATAAGGATCCTTCACATTTGGATACGCGCTGAGGCAGCAGAACACCACTGCAGGGACGTTTGCTTCTTTTCTTCCACGCGAGGATCAAAAGTGGGCTTTTAGGGGGGATATGAAGACGAAAAAAGGTAAGATGTGGTGAAAAATTGAAAACAGACAAGAAAAAGGGAGGCTTTCAAAAGCGTTTTCCCTCCTCGGGGTCTATTGTTTGCGCTGCAGACATGACAGGCTGCGAGTGCCATGTGCTGGCTAGACGTCACCGCAGAAATTCTCTTGTTTGTTGCCTGCTTGTTTACGGCCGAAGTCCTAGCCGGAGCGAGGAGAGAATAACGCCGAATTTTGCGCGTCGTCTCTCGGATTTAAAACTAAACGTCCACGCTCGGGTAGAGCCACTCTTTGTTGGGAAGTTTGAACGCGTTGCGCGAGTGCAGCACTTTCGCTACGGAGTTTGGTTGAAAAGTTATAACGTGTGTATTTTGGTTTATTATTCAATTGGGAAATTGTGCAATTATTTGTAAAACTCGACGTCAGTGTCTTTGTTCATATGTGTTACGGAACCAATGGAAGTCGTTTTTTTTTTTTTTTTGGAAGGGGGGGGGTGACCTCATTGTTGGAAGTTTGCTCACCGCGTGTTCTCCACACACAAAAGAACACGAGTTTTAAGTCGCTGAACATTTACGGGGAAAGTGTCAAACTGGTTTTTAATGTGGTTTAGGGCTATTCTGGGTGGTGTTTGGTTTTGGGAAAGAGGGTTCGAAGTTTTGCTGCAGAGCGTACAAAGAAAGGCAAGCAGCCCCCAGATTCTTTTGTTTAGTCTGGAGACGCTGATTTGCAACAGGTCTCCCCTCCCCCTTGCTCCTCCACCAGCACCACCAACATCTCCCCGGCCCACGTAATTACCTCATCCTGTTGGTTGCTCTACACTTTTTCCCACTAGAGTTCGGCCCCCAAGGCGGTCTGCTTGGTGCGGATACATGAAGACCCCCCTAAACACACACACACACACCTTGCCTCAAAAGACCTACTTCCGCATTAACTTGGGCTCACGTGACCAGGTGCCATTTAAAACAAGAAACCCGGAAATGTCTTTTTTCCCCCCAAGGAACTCCAACTTTAAGATGGCGGATGTTTGACCTACATCTGTCAAACACCTCATAATGCCCCAATTGACTCTTTATTTTAATGACATTTTGTTATTTTTCGGGGTAAAAAGTAAAAGACAGGTGGTCCACATTTTATTTACAACATTTTGTGGTTCGAAACAGTGCACAGTTCCCTGTTTTTCGATATAGGTTTTTAAAACAATCACACATTGTTGATGGAAAGCTAAGTTGTATTTATCCCCCACAAAGAATATGATTTTTTTTATGCTACCAAATGGTTTGTCATGGAGTTACTCTAAATATTAAGTTCCAAATAAAAAAATCATATGAAAATCAGTTCAAGTGAAGGATGTCCAAACATGTTTTTTGTTTGAGGGCCACATACAGAAAAATAGCAAAACAAAAGGACCATTGTAAAAATGTTCTGCTTTCATTCAAGACACTAGAATCGAGCAAACAAGCCATCAAAATTTCTGTCAAAGGTTATAAAGCAAATAGTGAAGGATTTCTCAAGATTTTGGGTGGCCGATAGCACAGTATCCCACAAGACCTGATTCACACCTCCAATGAACAGCAGTTGAATCCCATCTCCCCATACAGAACCAAAGCAAGAAAATTTTGAATAACATATCCTTTTTAAAAGTTGAGAATCATTAATGTGAAATAGTCATAAATCCGACCTTGACACAAAGTGGAAGAAACCGTTTTGGCACATAAAGTTGAATGATCTTTACTTTCCAGAAATTTACTTGAAAAAAGGTGTTATTTTATTCCTAAATAATTGCACAATTTGCATATTTAGAACAGATCTGTACCACACAAACCAAATTAGTTATTTTTTTACACAAACTTTGAGGCCATGTAAAATGCCATCTTTAATTAATGTTTGAAAAAGCTCAACAGTATAATCCTATTTATTTATTTTTAGCTAGGCCATGTCATATATTATGTTTAGCGCAGTTATGTTTCGTGCTGCAGGCTAGTGAAAAATAAATGGCGGTCTACGAATGGCCCCCAAGCCACAGTTTGGATATCCTGGTTCAAGTCATTGTACTGCCATGATGGGGGGGGGGGGGGGGGGGGGGGGGGGGGGGGGGGCTCAAAACACTTGATAGGAGCTTATCCTTAAGGTTTTTGCTGAGCTGAAATCTTGCCAGAGTTGTTTGTTGTCTTTTGACTTTTTAGGGATAACGTACTTTATTTTGAACGCTTGAGATGCTGCTTGAGCTGAAATGTCACCAGATGTGTTTGTTGACAAGTTGTTTGACTTTTGAGCCCCGTTTTGAACCTCTGACATGTTCGTTGAGCTGAAGTGACAAATGTGTTGACATATGTGGCATATTTTAAAGCTGAGGGATGTTCACTGTGTAACTGTTTCTTTGTTGGATTTGTGTTTTGACTTTTGAGGCATATTGGGGACCACGTAAAATGCTTGTTGACTTTTGTATTTGGGGGCCTTGGGAGGCTCAGTTTGAAAACAGTGACTATTGTAACATCCAATGTTTTGGATGCCTTTTGAGCCTTTGAAAGTCCCTTCTGCAGTAGTTCCATTAAACAATGCGGCCTGCGACGGTCAGCCTGAGTCACACAAGCACGCGAGGTGCGTGGCTCCAATGTGTCCGATCTGGTTTTATGGCCGCCAACGGCTTTTGTGACGTCCTGCCGCCCGCTCCTCTTTCTCACACATTTCCTGGCTCCACGGATGAATCGCGTGGCGCAGGCTGACAGCCAGGAAAACCAACCTCTCTTTCCCGTCTTCTCTAAGGTTTGATGATGCTGTCAGGGAGCGAGACTGATGACGACGACGGCGTGGACACTCCTCTGGACCTGTCGTCCAGCGGCGGAGGCGGCGGGAAAAGAAAGCGGCGCGGCAACCTGCCCAAGGAGTCGGTACAGATTCTCAGGGATTGGTTGTATGAGCACCGGTACAATGCGTACCCTTCGGAGCAGGAGAAGGCTCTTCTCTCAAAGCAGACGCAGCTTTCCACACTGCAGGTATTTATGCACGCCCACACAAAGGATACACTCCAAGTAGGGGGGGGCTGAATCATTTCCTGTCAAAACATGACACACCACTGCATTGGAGGTCGTCTGCTTTTGTGGCGCAACTCCGCAATGTGAGGAGGAGGAGGGAGTAGTGAGTAAGTGAACGCTGAGGAATTTCCCTCCCCGCAGCCGTTCCCATCCCAGCTGTCTGGGAACAATGCGGAGTCATTTACATAGCTGCAGCCAGTTACGACTAGCCCGCGGAACCAAAGAAAACAAGGCAGTTGACCCCCCGATTGTTGCTATGACAACCACCGTTTTATTGCCAGCAGTCAAAATCTAACCTCAATTACAACACACGGCGAGATCAACGGAAAAGGAAAAAGTGCACAAGTCAGCAAAATAACCCTTAATGAGGAGCATGATTCAACTACTAGGGTTATAATAAAAACAATGTGAATCGGTTTTATGCGAAGATGTGTACATCGAGTCAAACTAAAATTTATTGACATAGATATCAAATAGTCTTTTTCCTGGAAAGATGCACACACCAAGTATCCAGCAATCCAGTCAATCGTTGACCTAATGCAATATGAGTCATAATTACAAAAATAAATGTACAGAACGCATTTAATACACCATAAATATGAAATAATCCAATGAAAAACGGTAAGTACGGACATAAATGCAAATTTAGAGCCGTTTATTGGATGTGGCACACTAGTATTTTGGTTACCTTTTTTGACCTTAATTACATAATAATGGCTGCAACTAATGATCGTTTAGATAATTGATTAATCCGGTGTTTATATTGTCGAGCAATTGACGAATCAGATCAAAAGAACAGTTTTAAGGTCATTAACTAAAATTGACTGCAAAAATGAAACAAGCATGTTTTTATGAATTAATGATTTGGACCTGTAACGCCAAAAAGAGATTAAATATTGATAACTAAATATTTGTAATAAAATATTTGCGGTCAGCAGGCTGAAATTTTGAGTATTCCAAGCAAGTCGATGAGTAAACATCATTATCAATGAATATGATGATCAATTACTTTCATCTTTGCAAATCTATGACCAACGTGAGTTTATGAAAGTGGGTGGAGAAAATCAACTATCGGGTGCAAAGTTAGAAAGTGGTCTTGAAAACCACAACACTGATATAGATAGTATGGAAGTTGTCACATTGATGGGGAAGGTTAATTATCTTGATGAAGGGATGAGAGGAATTTTCCTTTTCTGTAGACTGAGGACTGGTTTCTGCTGCTTGGTGAACTTGTTAGGTCTCAGCTGGTGAGGGGATGGGTTGTTCTGGGTCTTCTGGGAAATTTGCCATTTTTGGGCAAAACTGTCGGGGAGGGGTTGTTCCACACAAAGATGACAATAGTTGACCTTTGGTAAAGTGTTCTATGATATGATTAATGGGGTGAAGGTGGTATTGGCTTTCGCCAACCTTATGGCATTTGATTGAATCAGAAAGGGATGATGGTTGCTCGGTGAACTTGTCAGTTATTCAAGACAGGTTTTCTTTCTTGCAAAGGTATCATTTTTGGGGGGCGAACTGGTCAATAGGTTAGGGTGTTAGTTTTTGGGAAACATGGCAGATTTGTCAGTGTTGGGGTAACAATGAACACTTCATGGAGTTTCGTTACGTTTAGCTTCCGAAACTGATGTCACGTGGCCTTTCCCAGGTATGCAACTGGTTCATCAACGCACGGCGGCGCCTGCTCCCCGAGATGTTGCGGAAAGATGGGAAGGACCCCAACCAGTTCACCATCTCCAGGAAGTGCGGCAAGGCGGGCGACAGCTTTTCCGACAGCTCCCAGTCGCCTAAACACAACAGCAGCAGCAGCAGCCCGGTTGGAGGCACTCACGACGACGGCGGCTACGACAAACGGGTCCTACACCCTTCCTGCTTCGAGCCTGCTATTCCCGGTGTCCTGAGAAAAGCGGCGTCGCCCTCCTCGGCGCACTCCCCCACCTGCACATCCCCCTCAACGGCCACCCTCCCCACCCGCCCCTCTGTCATCTGTCACACCACTGTCGCCAGCCCGACCGCCCTGCACCCGTCGCCGCTGAACTCTGACAAGGCGGCCGAGCGGCTGCAGGCGGCGCAGGCGCTCCTCAGGTGTCTGGATAAAGGGGCGGGCGCCCACCTGGCTACCGGCACCACCAGCACCATCCTGGAGGGAAACCTGAGCCCCCGCAGCGGGCTCTTCAACACCCCTCCCCCGACCCCGCCGGACCTCACGCAAGACTTCAGTGGCTTCCAGCTCCTGGTGGACGTGGCCCTGAAGAGGGCCGCCGAAATGGAGCTGCAGGCCAAACAGTTAGTCTCCTAAAATGGTGGACCCCCAAGTTCAAAAACTGAGAACAACCACCCTCATGATTTCTATCTTTTCTAAACCAATCTGATTTTTTTTTTTTTTTTGTTAATTAAAAAAAACAAAAAACTATCACGGTGCCTTGGCTCAAAGATGTTTATCCATTTCATATTTGTATCGACATGTATCTTATTTGCACCCCAGGGACCAAAAATATGGGACAAATGCTACCTGTCTTACATCTTTTGTCCAAACACATTTCAATTCCTGATGGATCTCAGTGTCTTAACATTTTTTTTGCTTTTGGCATCAACATATTCACTACTGTAGTTAATGTTACACTATAGTTTGTCATTTAGCTGTTTTTTTTTTGTTTTTTTTTTTACTCTATTATTGCCCACATAAGGGACATATTCCTGGTGACAAATGTAGCAGAGTGGGCCAGTGGACTGGACGATGACACACTACACGTTTCTTCACGCTGTTTTATTTTTATTGACAAAGACGGCCAAAAAGAAGCATATTCATGTACAATAAAACCCCCTGTATAGTTGATGTGATGACATGACGCCCTCTGATGTGATTTCTTTTCATACTGTGCAATGTTTGTGGCGAGCGAGAGGTCACGCGGGACTCAAATAAAGTTTTGTTTTTTCTACATTTCATGTTGTCATGTATCGGCTAATTAGTTTAATCCCGCATAAATTAACACGGAGCGTGCCTGCGGGGGTATTAAGTGACGCCTCCGCCGTGTAAGGACACTTCCTGTCTGGCCCGACAGCTGTTGCATCGGCAAAGCTGCTCAATAGGATTTGTAGTCGGCTTGCGATGACGCCGCGGCCTCGTTCATTCATGAGCTCCAGCAACCATGGTTTTAGTTTTGAAATTCCTCCAAGATTATATATATATATATATATTTTTTTTTTCCAAAGTAAAACGTTTGTGAGTTATTAATATATTTTAATAATATAATATGATAATAATGATAAATTAAGAATAAATTCAAACAAAAAAAAATCCCAAATTGTTGGAAGGAAAATAATACCTTAGTTAAAATGTGACAACCTAGCAAAACAAGCAAAAATATTTAAGAAACAAAATTGGGAGAAAATTCCTCATTATTTTTTTCTTCACATATTCACTGCAGAGTAACTAATTTCATTATTTACTGAGTATGCTTGCATGATGCGATTTTCAAAAGCAGTGCAATTTCACATTCTTCCTTTTATGTTTGAAGGGCAAAATAATGGAAAATTAATATTGGACAAAAAGTCTGGTCTGATGAGTACCTGATCACCTATCAAATTTACATAATAACCAACCCACATTATAATATCATTAGCTATACTCGTAGAAGATCCAGAGCCACTTTCAAGTGACAACACCATATGAAACATTGATGCGATCATTGAAGCAATTAATCTCCTGCAGCTGTGACAACGCTGCTATCATGTTTAAGCCAAAAAGTAAGCAGAGCCGCACTGAATTTTGTCAGATGCCCAGATTGGAATTTGTGTGTGTGTATATAAATATATATATACATGTATATGTTGCGTACCACTCACAGCTCAAATGCAGGCAACACTGGAGGACTGGCGCGTGTTTGACGAGCCAGGAGCAGAAGCAGCACAGAGGTTAAGGCGTAATTACGGGGCGACGCCCCTGCGGAGCGCATCGCGCCGGCCTTTTCACCTCGCTGTGTCTTTTGATTGCGGCGCGATGAAAAACACATGCGGAGAGAGCAGAGAAATGGCCACAGGGTTCATTTTTAATGCTCGCACACGCGTGCCATCACGTCCATTAAACATATAGCAACATTAAATACAAAAAAACATCTTTTCCATAAGGTTATCTGATTTCATTTACATTTACACAGGGGGAAACATTCATTTATGTACAATTGAACTACACCACAGACTCCCTGCTACATCAGGAGTTGATATGTTCTTCTCTTGATTATGAACAATGTGTCATTTTCGGAACTCGACGCACAAAATTCAATTCATAAAAAAATAATAAAAACATAAAAATGAGCAATGGCATCTAAAACACGCCCCCCCACTCCAAAAAAAACAAAACAAAAAACAAGCGCCTGCTAGTCAAGAGTCACTTTCACACAAAGATTCTGCAAAATTGCAGCAACAGAGAAAGTTAAACTGTCATACAGCCATTGCCTGACATTTAAAAAAAAAATCCAAGCTGTTTTTTAAAAGGAAAATATCTCTTTGCTTTGGAGGGCACCTATTCATTTTTGTCAATATTTTACCAAAATATATATACATTACATCAAAATACCTCTATTAATATAATCACTGTATTGATTAGGCTTCTAGTTGTGCCACTGTTGATCTGCAGTAAATGAGACACTGCGATTTGGACAAGGGTGTGTAGACTTTTATATGAACTATAGCTCCACTTCACCTTATCTGTAAATAGCTTTTTTGAATGTGTTGATTCAGGTAAGTCGAAGCATTTTAAATTATGTGAATAATTTTGACAAAAGGTGTGTCAATTTTTAGGGTGCTTGAGCACCTGCCCCATAAATGCACGTGACTTTTTCAAAGACTCCTTAGAATAGCCAATTTAGCTCAAAATTATTTTATTTTGGAATGCCACTTGAAATTGCACTGTTGAGTTGGGCTTTTCAATTTTGTTTTCATGCAGTTTACTCTCAACAGCGCGAGAAAAAAAAAAAAGCAAACTTTTACAATCTGTATGAAAGGAGCTAGTGATTAGCAGGCTAATCGCGTTACTTCATTTCAGTATTGAGTCCAATGGCACAAAACATAAGCAGGTCCAGTTAACACGAGCCGAATGGTCACATCTCCTACGCGCTAAACTAGCCACCGAGCTTCCTTTGTTATGGCAAGTCCCACTTGATTGACAGCAGAGACAACGTATAGAGTGACACATAAACAAACAAACAAACACACGCCGCACACACACATTTTCCCCTGAGACCGCCGTTGTGCTCGACTGTCCAAATTAAGGCGAGAAGGGAAAACAACAACAAAAAAAGGAAAACACAGTGGACGGGCCTCAAAGTCAGTGTGCCGGTAAACAGTCCCCTACTCAATAAAAAAATGTAAAAAAAAAATTAAAAGAAAATATTAAAACAATCACATGACCACAGAGAGGAGAAAAAATATTTTAAAAAATATTAAATTATCAAAATGCTTGCCTATGACCTTCAACAAATTACCACAGTGAGAAGAAAAATAAATATATTCCCTGGCTAGTTATCTTGTCTTAATACTGTCAATAAAGGTGTCATACAATGACATTATAAAAAACAAAATATAGAAGCAGTTTATTAAAAATAACCCATCAATATTTTAAAAATTCATCTGAGACCGTCTGACCAGGTGTGTTGACAGATACTACATATAAGTATACAATATTAGGTACACATACACCATGCGAACCAATGAATTATGCCGTTTAAAATTCAATTAAAAAATGCGTGGAATATGTATACAGTGAATTTTCTTCAAGCATTACCGTTTGGAAATGGACAATTGAGGGATTAAAATTTGCATTAAAAATAAATGTAAAAATGCTTTTACAAAGATAATGCCATTTTTTGAGGCAATACATTGCAGAATAATAAAATAAATAAGAACTTAAAGTATTTACAAGGGTGTCAATATACAATAAAATTCCAAATAAACTAAGAGATTCATAAATATTTATTATGACTTTACCTTCAGAGATCTTTGTAAAAAAAAAATAAAACTTACAAAAATGTAAATGAATAAACAATGAGCTAAATATGGTTCCCGCAGCTTTCCATGAGATTCGCTACAAACCATAAAATTAAATTAAAACCCAACACGAGTAAACATTATCTTTGTAAAAGCAGAATTGTTTTAGTTGTTTTTGTTTGTGCAGGTGTACCTAATGTTTTTCCTGGGACTGCTGACATTGTCCTTGAATTCTTAAGACGCCTCACACGCATACGTACGCAAGTGCGGATGTAAATCAGGATAACCTCTCGCACATACCATGAGAGAGATTCCCGAGTATGTGAGTCTTTCAGTTGACCGTGTGTCATGACCCGTGTCCCTAACTGCCCCTCATCCACACACCAACACACACACATACACACTTACACATCACAGACAAAATGGCCTTTGTGGCGTTCTTAAAAAAAAAAAAAAGAAGAAAATCTGGAAAAAACTGCACACCTGGGCAGACAAAATGCAAGCTCTCGACCACTGCGAGAGATTCATTTTGCCGCACAAATGTGCAATTGTGCACCCAAACATGTGCAATTTTATTTCAACTGTCTGTCGTTACGCTACAATGTTACACTTCAATATACGGCTTAAAAGATCGCATACAGCGAGCCCATGACATGACATGGGATTGAAATATATATATATATATATATATATATATATATATATATATATATATACATATATATATATATATATATATATAGTTCCCATGAACAATTTACACATCAGGGGATGACCGTAGAACGGCAATATGGCGAAGGAACATTGTACATAGGTGCCTTGAGATACTCCTGACTAAAATTTATTGGCCAATGTCGTGCTGACGTGTGACTTTTGATCCAGCTCAATATGATGGCAGTGAACTCAATTCACTTCATCTTAAGCAGCGGTTTAATATTACCGTCAAAGAGTAGGATTCAAGCTGTTTATTGCCACTTCCAGTTGAAGTTTACCATCAAAATAGACAAACAGAAACACACGTATTTAAAAGAACTTAAAAACTCCTTAAAAACGCCTTCAGTATGTCACAACTAGCTTAGCTTTTATTTAGGTTTAAATGTTATTTTTTGTTTGTAAATGAATGTTTTCTAATATGTGATGCACATTTTACCTTGTGTATTACCTTGTGTATGGAAAGGGTACTGTGAAAAAAGATTCGTCATTTTAGTGTTTTACACATTATGGAAACAGGCTAACAATTAGCATCACAACCAAATGAGAATAGAATGTTATAACTTATAACTTATTCACACGTATTATGTTCTTTATTCCTTACTAAGAATAACGAATGTAGCAACATATTGGATCAAACTTTTTCGGAAACTATTCTTCTTTGCTTGTATTTGGTGGCCAAGGCGTTTAGCACCAGCTAGAACAGCACAACCCTTTACTGGGCACAGTGGCTGCTGTCAGTCGCTAGTCTAAACTTTAAAAACGGCCTTTACTAGGCACAAATGTTTTAAGTTTATTTTTGACTATTTTTAAGTCCTAAACAGGTGAGAATTTTCAGGATGTTAGAGAAAATTTAGGGTTACGTTAGAATTTAACCAATGGCTGTTACAGACACTTTTTGCTCAGTAAAGGGTTAATTGAAATGAGTGATGATGCACAAGTAATTTAGACGGCCTATATCACCAAAATTCAACTTTTAGGAGCTCTTAACTATGTTCCAATGTAATTTCTCACCTTATACATGCCCAAAATGTTAATTTCTTTTATTAATGCATTTTGAAAACAGCCCCAGCCAAGCAGATAAAAATCACTTGCGGGAGGCAATCGAACGATAACAGGCTCCTGTATGACCTCCACATTGCCTTCTTGCCGCCAATGTTATACCTTCGGTTTCATTCAAGCGTTTGGTGAGGGGTGAATTTGCGCCAAGTCTGTCAAGTAAACAGTAAGGTTTCATTTATTAGTTACAAAGTTTTGCTGTAGTTATACAGCATGATTCACCCAGTAGTTATGAGTAGAAGTTACCCAAGGGGGCCCATTTGATAGGATAGTTTGATTGATAGTTATTGTGAATGCTCTCTTGACACGTCTTTTGCTTTGTTGGCAACTCCAGTTCGTTTCAATGCCAGGTTTGGGCATCTTTTTCTGACTGCCATTACTGATCGCTACAATTTTAGCTTTTTGTTGTTATTTCTTCGTTGGCTTTTGAACGACTTCATAAAGGGGGCGCAACAGCCAAGCGGTGAGGGCCGGGGTTTCAGTAAACGAGCCATTTCACTCCCTGGTATTTCATGAGAAATAAATGCGTCAAAGGTAAGACTCTGTCATTTATACGCATATAATTAACCATGGAAAACTTAAAATTTCATATGTATAATGTACAAAATTTTAATCATTGTACTATTTTTCTTTATTTGGCATTTTTCTTTGGGGGGGTGGGGGGGTGATTGTCATGTTCATTCATTTCAATGAATGAAAGATGATTTCATTAAATCCGTGTCTCAAGGCATCATTGTATCAATGATATGGCCATAATTTAGATAGACAAATAAAAATATGCCTTATTATGTGTGCTGCTCCATAACTTACAAAAGACATATCATGTGTGAACGTGTGTATGGATGTGAGCTGCTGATTTGAGGGAGGTGTGGGTGCTACATCAAAGCTGAGCGATGGGAGAGGCGAACAAGGGGTTCGATAAATCAATCAATAAATATTCCAAATATACTTATTTCCATGGCGACAGTGATGTGGTATAGTCCGTGAGCACCCCTACCATACAGTGCTACTGCGAGTGTTTCATAATCGCGTCTGCGCCTCTGGGATGTAAATCTCGATGCTGTCTGCGCTCTCCGTGGCGGAGCTCTGGCGCACCGAGGCGGCGCGCTTGGCAGCGAGCAGGCGCTTGCGGGCCTCCAGACGCTGCCGCTCCGAGCTCTCCAGAGAGCGGTCCCTTGCCAGTGGGGCGTGGCCCTTCTGGGACCTCTTTGGCACAGGAGGGGGTGCGCGTCTCTCCTGGACAGGTGGTAAAACACACTTAAGTGGCCTGCTGCATCCACCTCATTCAGGGGCCAAAATAGATCAAAATAAAAGTGTAGCAAGTGACCTTTTTGAGGGGGCGCGCATGCATTGAATTTTTGTGGTGTTATGGTGGGCGGAGACAGCCATTTGTGAGGTTAAAAAACAATAAAGAAGCACAATTGGAGATGGACAGGCTCTCCAAAATGGCGGCTCACTGTCAACAAAACAAAAAGTGGTGATGTCAGCAAAAAAAAAATTGAAATCATAAAGAAAAGCACATGCATACTAAAAGTGAAACCAAATAATTTCTGAGGCCACAGCTGTAAAATTCTAACGACTGTCATAATGCCAACAACAATAAAGTCAATTACAGGCGGAAAATTACTATAACTGTTATACTAAACTTTACTAAACCAAACCCTCTATTTAAAGTAGAAAATAAAAACAGCCAATTATCATTGGTTGGGCCCTAATTCCCTCTTTTGCAAATTAGCAAAACACTATCAACAACAAGATAACAACACAAGAAAGAACCAATGTAAAAAAAAAAACATGCAAGCAAACACTAAGACAAAATATCCATCTTATATGATTTTACTATGAAAATCTATGCATATTGTCACTTATTGTACACACGTAAAAGTCAAATTCAAGTTTTCTCTTGGTCAGATGCATAAATATTAAGATGGTTTTGCTGTTTGCAATATTAGTATTTTGGAAGATATATTAGTCAGTCAGTGGTCCCCTTCCATTCAAAATGACCAAGTGACCCACGAGTAATCATCAAACTGTTATCGATAGTGGCACCATATGCAAATAATGTTATCTTTGGGAAAATACGCAGTGGCTAAAAATAGTAGTCCAAAATATCAAGATAAGATTGGTATACTGTATTATTACTGACACAGTAATGTCAAATCTCAAATTTCCCAGGGACAAGTTGTAAAGAAATCATGATGCATCATGCATGGTTTTCTTTTCATATACCAAAAATTGTGCATTATCGCAATACTGTCAATATCTGTGGAACAATATCAAGTTATCGTATGAAATAACCGACCCTGGTCCAAACCACAACAGCAGCAGGGAGCATGCAGGTTAGCAGCCATTAACCGTTCCCAAGTGACAACAATAATAATCGCAACACATTCGTCGAAAAGGGGCACCTGGATTTCCGGAGGCGTTAGAGGCTTCCAGTTGTTGGCTTTGAGCTGGTGCAGCTCATCGAACTTGAGGCTGATATTCTCGATGGACAGTTGCAGCATGTCCCAGAAGCCCGCCAGATCCTGGGAGACGGGCCGCGGGTTGGCGTCTGGGTTCTGAGGGTAACACAAACGCACACCAAAGCATCATTATGATGTAATTATGTCATTCAAATCTGTGACATCAACGAAAAGGTTTGTATTAGGCGTGGGCCGATATCCGGGTTGACCGTTTACCGTGGTGTTAAAAAAAGTCAAGGTTTCAATAACTGCGAGTACTGTCTCCATCCAGTAATGAGCATTTTTTTTGGTTAATCTAACATATGGGCGTTTAAACGGACCAGAATATGATTGGCTGCTTTCAGAGTTGACTCAACAAGCCGCCTCTTTGAAAATAATTAGATGGCTTTTTTTTTTTTTTTTCACCGTCTTGGCATGTTGGGAGGATATCCCCTTCGGACCTAAGGAGCATGTTGAAGGACATAACATGTTTATGTGTCCAAACCAATAAATACGCTGTATTTGCTTTCTATTTGCTTAAATTTGCTTTCTATACATGTTTACGGTTTACAGGTGATAACATTTGAAGTTATTTTGAAAATATTCGCATCGTTCGTATAGAAATGTTTTTTTCAAAGTCTAAAAGGCCCCACAGTGGACATTCAATGAACATGATGTGGTTTGTTGATGCGGTATCACTAGTGCTTGCAGAGTTGAGTCATTAGGCTGCCTCTAAAAATAATTTGATGTCAATCGCTCTTTTCTTTTGCCCCTGGCATGCATGAAGGGGAGTAAGGAGGGTTTTTGTTTTGAAACTAGCTTACCAGCGGCAGGACCCTGCGCTAAGAACAATTAGGAAAAAAAAAAGAATGTTAATGTATTTAATTATTGATATTAAACATTGTACGCATTTCTTAATGAACAAAATATTTGATATTTTGTTCCAAAATAAAATTGATTGGGTTGTATGGAAAAAAAGCTGTAATTTTAATACTGTGATACTGAGATATTTTTGCTCAAGGTTATCATACCATAAGAAACTGATATCGGCCCATGCCTAGTTTGCATAGAGAATTTATCGTGAAAACCATCAGGAGAGTATGGAAACCTTATTTGGTTCTTTTGACTGGTATGCACCTTATGATAAGCGATACTAATACGATACATCACATATCAATATGTTTTCCTCGTCCTTAATTTTTATTCCATATTGTCCATTTGTAATTGCACTGTAGATTCTGAATACGGAGCCGTTCTGACTACCATTTTTAATAACAGCTTCTCAGTTATCTTTGGAACATGGAGCATTTCTAATTACAAAGTTAATCACTGCTGCTTGGGTACATTCTGAATATGGTACATTACTATTTGATAGGTTCAATCACTGCCGCTTACCGGTAGGTACATTCTAAATTTGGTGCCTTTTTAATTAGAATGTTCAATCAATGCCGCTCGGGTACATCATCATTGCGGTTCATTAAATCATGATTTTCTTGATGCGGCTCAGCTCAGGTGTTGGTTGTGACCAACTGCCTCTTGGCGGCTCAGTCAATTTTCTGGAGACAGCTTGTGCGGGCGCACGCTGGCTGCATGCATAGTCAATGAGAGCCTCACTCGCCTCGTCGGGGTGATTTGTGCAGGATGACGTCAGTGTCGCGAGTGAGACAAAAAGGGAGGAGGGTCGGGGGTGTCATCATGGGGGGAGGAAGAAGGCATGTAGAGGGTGAGGTGACATACCAGATTCTCCTCACACAGATCCTGGAACTGCTGGAACTTCTGGGACATGAGCAGCTGGGCGCTCCCCACTGCACTGCGGATCTTGCCCAGGACTGCAGACCCACACGCACGCACGCACACACACACACACACACCGCAATTACTCACACAGCCTAGCGCATACTGCAGGCATGTTGCAGCACTGGCAGGGAGAAGGCATTAGTGAAGCAACAGCATGACAATGGCAAGGCGGTGACATCATTACTCGAAATGCTGCTTCGCGTCCTATTACAACAGTGATGTCATGCGTTTTCCAAGGTTACATTTAATGACCAGCTTTACACTACTTCACAAGGTGCTACATTTTGCACAAATAAAAATGTAACATCATATGAGAGACACAGGAAATTGTATTACTGTATTCAATCAAAACGATCATTTAAATTTCTCAGTTGAGCTTGATATTTATTATTAGTATATGCATATTAATCAATAAATACAAGAATGTTCTCTATTGTGAAAAAATATTTAGTTAAATTAATAATATTGCGCTTGAATTTATCATGTGTCTAATTTCACTTACTGTTCATTGTATTACTTTTTAACTATGTAAATCACTTTCTCCATTTTTTAAAACATGAAACAATTTTCGAGCTGTAACAATTTCTTTTTGAGCTATAATAAAATATTATAAGCTTCATGCTGTACATATCGAGTAATTAAACTACCCAACGCTTCACAAAACTGCTTTGACTTTGACTCTCAATTCTGTTTTATGTGTCTATTGATCTGCTACATGTTAGAAGCGTTAAATTCAAGAAAATAATATATTTAAGGAGATTTTTGAGACACGCTGTATTGAATAATTTGAAGGCCCATTCATTTACCTGCTATACAGGAGGGGTTACCAACATGAACCATGTGCCACATGAAAAGCCTGCGCTAATAGCTCACCATTGGAAAATGTAATTTTCTGGGAAGGTTGTCAGAGTTAGCATTTGAAAATGTAAACTCTCAGAGATTTACAGAAATCAGTCTTGTATCTTGATATTTCAGAAGTGTGTATCAAACAGGTAACCCTTCACAATAACCTGTAGCCACTTGGTAGCCCTCAGTTTAAAAAATGTTGGTGACCCCTGCTGTACAGTACAGAGTGCATTTATGATGCCGTATGTGAAGTTTGACCCACTGTCTTCCGGGAGCTGGTTGTCCGTCTGGTCCTGCTCCATCTGACAACACCATCCCTGCATCCGCTCTGTTTCCGCCTGCAGCAGTTTGAGGAACCAGCGTCCATCTCGTGGACACACCGAGAGGCAGATGGGCTCCAGCGCCCCCTCCGCCGCCTCCGGTTCGGCCGCGCTGTCCATCCACGGGTCCGGAGGGGGAAGGATGGACGGGTCGAACCCCGCCTCGCCGTAGTCCTCCCCGGCGCAGGCGTGGTAGTGGTTGCCCGAGCCTTGGATGCGGACCGTGGAGGCGCCGGACGAGGAGTCGCGGGAGTGCTGGCGCGGCATGGTAGCGCAGTGGCGCGGCGGTGGCAGCTGCGGGCCGTCTGAAGGCTCGTCCAGGTCGGCCTGGACTGCGGTGGTGACGCTGTTGGAGCGAGTCATGCGGCGGTGACTATAGAACAAGGACAAGGAGGTAGTATGTTAGTGGAGTTCTAACTACTTTTTTTCACATTGAAATGAATGAAAATGTACTTCATCATTCAAGTACCCCATGAATTTTTCTATGAGAAGAGCAGCACTAGAATACTACCTATACCAAACATTTTTTTCATACTTTGCCTCAAATAATTGGCTGATCTAAACTCCTTGTAGAGAATAAAGAATATATGACTGTGAAAACTGCTATATTGAATGTGTTGCTGCACTGTTCAGTTATCAGCACTTAAGGGTTTAGATGTAGGGGTGAACTCTTGAGTAGTGACCCCCCCCCCAAGAATAAAACACATCAGCTGTCATCGAATTACTGCTCCAAAACAGTAAACAATACTTGTCTAAGCTGCCATCTCAAATATCAATTAAAATTGGCCGAATACCAATATTGGTATGAGTACCTGCCCATGCTTATTTATGGTGTTTCCAATATGTGTTTGCAATAGCATTAAGCTAACAAACTAAAGGCTAAGCTATGTGTTTGTTTTCAATACAAAAAGTGTCATTCTCCCAGTTATATGTTTAATTGTGAAATCTTACAGTTGCACGGCCCTCTGGACTTAAAACTAAAAATGGCAGCACAACTGTGTGAGAAGTAGCAATAATTTCGCTTTAGTGAATGAATTATGAAGAGGTAAAAAGGCTGCAATGTTGGCAAAAACATCTTGGGCAACCCTCAGCTTGACCTGCCCCACATACACAAGCACACACACGCCTGTGAACACACACAGAGTCAGGTCCTCCTCATCTCCAGACATGCAGTCCTCCTTAAAGCTTCTCATTCATCACTTCCTCCCTCTTCCTCCTCCTCTCCATTCATCTCTGTTGTTGCGTGAAACGCAGAGCGAGGAGGTGCACATGGGAGTAGAGTTCGGCTGACATCAAACACATTGCCGTGTGTGTGTGTCTGTGTGTTTCTGTGTGGCACAGTTAAAGAGTAACTCCTCCGAGCAGGTGTTCAGTCATAATGACCTGAGCCTGCTCCATATCGACCAGCTAACAACTTCCTACAGGGGGCCGAGATGCCGGGCAAGGCCAAACACTTGAAAGTAGACCAAAAATAGTGCTTATCAACAAGACAGAGGGCGGAAAAACACAGAAAAACGAAAAGGAACTGGATTTTTGGAGGAACACACTTTGAGGTTTTACTTTTGAAGATGTTGTCAACAAGTTACGAGAGTTCTGGATTTGAAAAAAAAAAAAGGAAGTTAACTAAGAACTATTTTTATGGCTAAAATTCCCTTGATGCAAAGCGGCTGAATTAGCATGCAGCACAGGGACAGCGAGCGTCCCGCCAGTGGATGACTTGTAAGCGCATGAAGCACACTCGGCTGCTTCTTTTCACAGTGTCCCCTCTCACAACTAAAACTCCGGCAAACGACCCCCACCCTCCGCCATACAGCCTCCCCAAAAAAGTGGCCTGAATCACAATGACTGCTGCAACAGATGGCTGTCAAACACCCTCCCCCTGTACCTCCACCATCCCACTAGCTGCACCGCATCCTCTGGGCCCAGCTGTCACGTCGGGGGCCCCCTGCTTGAGGTAGACCAAAGGGGGGGTGGCGGAAAAGGAGGGGAGGGGGGTGTTTCTCTGATGCCAACCATCAGTGAGCTGAGACAGCTGCTGCACACTGGACACAACAACCCTCTCTGTGTTTGGCTAATGCCTCTTCCTGTTCATTCGAGAAATGTTGTAGGATTCCTGACTGCAGTCCTGGAGGACATTATCGTGACATGACCTATCATCAGGTGTGCAGCATCAAATAGTCCAAATTGGTCTCTCTCTCTCTCTCTCTCTCTCTCTCTCTCTCTCTCTCTCTCTCTCTCTCTCTCTCTATATATATATATATATATATATATATATATATATATATATATATATATATATGTGTGTGTGTGTGTGTGTGTGTGTGTGTGTGTGTATAAGGGAGGTGTGCATCTCTTGGGGACACCAAGGAGTATGTGACATTTTTACTGTGTTTCTGTAAATCAAACATACTTTGTCAGGCCATTTCAAGAAAAGTACATTTTTCTTTTAAAATTGAGAGCAAATTAATTGGAACATGAAGTCAAACTGGGTTAAAGAGACGGGTGAAATACACCTAGAGAGATTTCTACAAATGTAGTTCCAAACATGTAATAAATAGAATATGGATGGCGCAGCACTTTGAGTGTTTTCTTTTTCATTTGAAAATCCTTTGCGTACTTGAATGAAAAAAGCATTTCACAGGGGATAGATGACTGAGAAAAGTTTGAACCACTGCTCAACCGTCAAACCAAGACTGCTGCTATAACATTCTCGCACACCCACGCAGACAAACACAAGCTGCTTAGGTTTTACTTTTCCGCGTCCATTGTTGTCTTTGCACTCACCAGCGCTCATCTTCCACCTGGATTCCTATAGAGTGAAACTTAGACTGCTCCTCTGTCGGCCCCTCCTCCTCCGGCTCCACCTGTCAGCAACAGACCAGCTGTCAATCAACATGTCGAGCATGACGGTGGGGATCTGGCGACATGTTTGTGCAGGCGGGTGGTCAGCTATGTAAACAGAAGCTGTCTTGCTTAAGCCAAGGTCCAGCACATGTTAGTGACACCTTCTCACTAGCGAAAAAGCAGGTTCCTGGATTCCCGATGGTGGTTGCTTATGAGTCAAAGCGGTTCGTCATTTTGAATTTTAGAGTACATTCACTAGAACAGGTGTGCTCCAGAGATAGTGTTGGTTGACCACATGATGGAGAAAAAAAAAGTCAGAAAAAAACCATAAATGAAGAAATAAACACTGTTTACAAAAGGGGAGGAAAAGATGATTAAAAGTTGACTGTTGTCAACAACCATGATTCCGGGAGGAACTTCAAAATAAAAGCATTATATGGTTGTTTGTGTCAGGCATTGCTTGTTGTGGTTGAGTTTATTTTGAAGCAATGACTGACCTTCTCACAATGTTTGGCTGTTTTGCTAAAAAATACTTGGTTCAGATTGACTATGTGGACGGCGTAACGAGCAACACATTTGAATTGCAGTCAATGAAGTTTGTGTGATTGGGTGACATCTACAGTACACGTTTGGTGCGATGCCCATGAAACGTGATGAAGGACAGCCAACCAGTTTCAGGAAACAGCAAACAGAAATATAGCGCGGCCTTCCAAATTTAAAAGCAGTATTTCAAAATCAGATAACACAGGTAAGTGAACAATTCAAACTGGATGATGAACTTCATGAACTCTGAAAACTGAATAAATCTCATCTTAATGCCCATGTTTGTGAACACGGATGATTCAGACATTGGTTCAGTCTGCTTGTTTCTTTTAATGAAAATAATATGGTACAACTGATTCCTCTGCTCTCACCCACATTTATAACATATATATATATAAAATGTTTGAGCACCCCTGTATTAGAATATCTACCTTTGGATAAGAAATATGTGCAATATGAACATTTTACAGCAAATACTGTAGTTAGCTGCATAAACATACCAAAGCAAAGGCATTGTTTTCCACCAACCTGGATCCCGATGGAGAGGCACTTGCGAAGCGCTTCCTTCTGCGCCTTGCTGTCGGTGGAGACGTGGGCGACGGCGGTGGACGTGACGGTGACGGTGCTGGTGCTGTTGGTGACGTGCTGGCTGGCGGGGCCGTGCACCTGAGCGTTGGCGGCCTCGATGGCCGCCGTCAGGGCCTTCATGCTGTCGATGCTCTCGGTGGAGTTGGACAGGCCCGGCTGCGAGCTGATGCCCTTGCGCGGGCCCGAGCCGCCGTCCATGTAGGCATCCTGCGCTGACTCGGTGCTGCTCTGCGCCGTGATGGATATGAAGGGCTTAGATGGGGTAGTCCGCGGGGGGACTGGAGGGGGGGTCTTCTTGTAGGTAGTGATGCATGATGACACTACGGTGAACAGAACACAGAAAAAAGGGAAGGGATTTCAGTATAAACCGTATTTTTCGGACTATAAAGTATGCGGGTCGCAAAAAAACTATAAATCGCAGGTTATAACCTAATTTATGCAGAAATATGCAACATGGACATTTTTAAAAAGTCTTTTTATTTTATTTCAAACTGCCTGGGTAAAGCAGCATCATGCTTTCAACACAGACTGAACCTACCTGCACATTTAGAAATAAGAGAAGCATCCACATATTTTCAACAGAACACAGAACTGTTATAATATTGCACAAACACAACTGTAACGTGATTGGTTCTGTGGAAAGTGGAAAGTGATCCCTGGCGGTGAGTAAAATAGTAGTTCAAACACAAATTCTAAATGTTCTAATTCAAATCGAATTACAAATTATATTTTCAACACCATTTTACCAGTAATTTTCAAGCCTCCCGCGAAAGCATAAAAATGGAAATCGAGTCTGAAAATGTGACAGAGGCATGAGACAAAACGCAGTGTTGCATTATGGGAAGTGTAGTGCCTTTTTAGATCACAGTGGACATTCGGGAGTCACAACGAGCAGCAGATTAGGGTCGCTTGAGAGAAATGTCAGTTCAGTAACAGGATTATTCTGCCAGCCTCTTGACCCACTGATCTACATGACTAAAGCCTCCATCCATACGCTGACTGTACAAAGCACTGAATCCTTCAAGTGTGTCACAATGCAAGGCGCTCTTGAGTTACAGGCAGCAATACAATGGAGCCTCTCAGATTTACACCGGTCAAACCTGTACCAAAACACGCCAACACACTCATGACATTGGATGCCTTAGTTTTATAATGATGAAGGTGTGATAGTGTGTGATAGTTCTCCGTATACACTGCCCCCCCCTCAAAAAAAAAACACTAGCAAAAACCTATGAGAAAGTTAAAAACAAGCTAGTGCTGCTGCTGTGCCGATCAAACCACGCCCATGCCCAAAACCATTAGAGCTTCCATCAAGGCCTCTCTAGAGGTCAACCGAGAGGCTGACATCATCCTTATCCTCCGCCCCGCCGCCTGCACCGACATCCGAGCCAACTCGAGGAGCGAGCGGATCTTCAAACGGGAGGATGAATGGCGCGGCGGCTGCGGCGACGGGCGCGGTGACATCAGCGCTCTGAAAATAAAACGTGCATCGCGAGCCGCAAAGCAGATGCGAGACTGTTGACTTCCTGTGTCTTTTCATACATCTGCATGTGCTTTAAGGCATTCCTTTCCTCGGTTGACGTTTAACTGGAGGATTTAGGACATGAGTACAGAAGGGAATTGGATTGCTTAGGTAAGGGTAGGATTAGGTTAGTACAAATAACTAACACTTGGAGAACAAAAAGGGGTATAATAAGAGTAAATTTACTACAGGCCTGTTTTAGACCCTCCTCAATCCCAACACAGGATGAAAACAAAATTATATATATACATATATACCCTAACCCTATATAAAAATAGATAGTAGATGTTTGAATTTCTGGACTCATCTAAAAACATCTAAAAACGTTTTTGGCAGTGAATGAGTTTATTTAAACATTTCACAAAGCCTTTGTGAGTTTCAACACTCGGTATTTTAGCCATTATTTAGCCATATATGCAGGACAGAAAAAAAATGATTTCTTGTTGTCAGATTAAAATTCCAAGGAATCAAACAATATTAAATGAAAACAGGCCTCGGTTTCCTCATTTCATACCATCCTCATGTAGTCTAACACTTAAAAATGAGAAGAAAAAAAAATACATAAGTACCTGGAATAGAAGGTCTGGGAAAAAAAAAAAAACAAAAACGTAAAAATACGTCTTTGGCACTGAACGAGTTAAAAGTCGCATTTATTACAAATTTGAGTCTCGACGTTTCCCAGCTGTCGTGGGGAATATAACCAACGCCGATGGCTTTATCTGGGCGAAAGGTCACCGGGTACACGTCCACAAGTGGGAGGCGCAGGGCGAGGTCCTGCCCCCCCATCCGCCGCGTAGGTTCAAAGGATAGAATGTCAGACGCTTTCAGGGCTGCTATCCCCTCAAGTCATCTAAAAGTCAGTCCGATAACAAAGCGGGAGAAGCTGTCAGTGCCCAAACCAGACGCTCCAGAGGATGACAGCTGTTTGGAAAGCCCAGACAGGTTAAGTAAACACGGGCCAAAGAGACAAGGGGAGCGAGATATGTAGAAAAGCACGACGTTGATGCGGCCCCGCCACATCAATGGAGACCACAGACTTCCTGCCGCTGATACGCTTGCCAACCTTCACAGGGCTGGCGGCAAAAGACCCCGCCCACGCATGAAACAGATACTACAAACACATCAGCAAAACCACATGAATTCACATTTGCGCCACTGAAGTGACTGAGAATTTACACTGCGGGTCAAAGTGCCAGGGTTCCATTCATCACAGGCGACATATATGATAACGTTGGGGTTAGCTTGAAGAAAAAAAAAACTGAGGAGCACCATATGCTTCACTTGGATCAGGTCTCCTAAATTTTTTGGCATATCAATGTCAAAACATGTCTCCAGCCTTGCTGTGGGCATGGACATGATCTTCAGATTTTTTTTAGCTACTGTTTCAATGGAAATTTGGTGTTTGGTGCATGGCAGGCAATCTGTCCCTGGAAGTCTTCAAAATCTGCACATAAAACAGGAGGTGCTATGTCAACTGAGACTGAAAAATTGTGTTCAAAATTGAGGGGTAGGCATACGGTAGGGTAGGCTGGGCAAAAAAAAAAAAAAAAAAGATGAACTCTTTCAGGGCCATTGACGAGAGTTCTTGTCTTTTAAAGTAATAATAATGAAAATAAATGATAAAATGATCGTCAAATGTGTTTTTATATGGAGGGTAGCTGACACCCTTGACCAATGCTTACCTAATAGAAGCCAATAGAAGCACTGTAGTGATAACTGTGACCATTGGATGGCAGTGTTTCCTCGCATACAACACAGATATTACCTACTTGAAAGATAAGTGAAAATGCTAAATATACTGGCTGTCTAAGAGGCCTCCTTTTCTGATAACGCTTGGCATTGAAAGAGTTAATTGATGTCATTTTAAAAATTGACTATTAGAAAATTACCTTAAATCATGAAATGCACAAATTATTAGCTTTTTTCCCTACACACTATGGTATTACATATTTGTGCTGTAGGAATGTTAAAACTAATTTAAAATCAGTATATGTTACATTTCACAGGATTTATTTTTTTAGTAATTTAAACATTTAACACTTGTCTAAGCATTTGCAGAGACATTTCACATGAAAGGGAAAGCATTGAAAGAAGACAGTAAGGAGCTGAAATTTCACCCTGATACCAAAGTGCAACATGGCACGACCACTTTGTTATCACACTACAAGGAGTCTTCTATCATTTTGGCTAAAAATACTGCGGGAATGATGTGGAAATGATCCAAAAATGGTCAAATTAAACAGATTTCATCTGTTTTGGGGGTTTTGGGGGTCCACACTGCCAAGCTCCATGGGAAAGATATGGATGACAGTTAGGGGTTAGGGGTGAGAAGGTTTTAGGATTAGGGGAAAAGTTTAGGGTTTCAGCATAGTGTCAAATTTAGGCTTATTGTTAGGTTAAGTTTTGAGGATTAGAGTAAATTTGGGTTTAGGGGTTGTGGATTAAAGTCAGTCAGGATTCGAGGATAGCTTTAGGAATGTTCACTCTATTTTTCCAGCTTCCAAATATTGTTAGTGTGTAAACATCTGTTTTCAGTCAGCAATGATCTCAATGTAAACCCTTCAGGTTGATTCTAATAACCTCAACGGTACGGCACCCCGTATCACCACAAAGAAAACTTGTGGAATTTCCTCTGGGCTGCGAGCACTGTAGATTTTGTGAATGACAGGTCTCCTTGCTTCAAACGCCGACACGTCGGTGTGAACTCCCCCTCGCCTCTTCTGCCGGCCTATCAAAGAAAACCTCCGCCCTCCCCCTGAGACCGTTCATTTCTGCAGCCCTTATAACCGAAATAGACTTCCTCTTCTTTGAGGTTCGGCCGAGTGTGTCGGCGCAGAGGTGTTCGTGCTGGCGCAGCTTTGCGATAGACTACTTGGGGGGAAAAAAAAATACGAGCAGATGGAGCAGGGA
This sequence comes from Hippichthys cyanospilos, assembly GCF_059441005.1. Classification (NCBI taxonomy): domain Eukaryota; kingdom Metazoa; phylum Chordata; class Actinopteri; order Syngnathiformes; family Syngnathidae; genus Hippichthys; species Hippichthys cyanospilos. The sequence goes on from NC_142387.1 coordinate 9,715,532, forward strand.
CGAGCTCCCTCGCGCGGGGACCGAGGGAAAATCCAGATCATTCGAACAAATGAGGGTGTAACGGGGGGAGTTGACAGCCCAGCTGCACCGTGTTTGGGTCCACCATTTGCCCGTGTCACACAAGAACATCCATTTGTCCGTCCCTCTTCTGCCGCACGTAAACACAGCCAGGCCAGCTGGACGGCTTTTGTGATAGTGTTGCCACGGTGACACGCGGCAACATGAACTTTGCCAGTAGGCTTGGCGTCACACCAGAAGGGCGGGAGGAGGTGTGGTAAGGGGGGGGTAAGCTTCTGTTGGTCGTTTGTTTACCTTGATGGGCCCGCACTGCAGCTGTAGCCGGCAACACCTCAACGGCAGCCTGCCAGCCATTACAGAGAGAATAATAGGCCCGGGTGTTCAAAAACAAGCACACAATGGACATCCGAGGAAAACGCTCATGTTGTCACCGTTTCCAAGCCTTGCTGCTTTATGTTTGCGATATAAAAACCCGCAAAAACTCCACCGGCAGGTTTGTCAAAAGCTTTTTCTGGGACACTGTCCTAAGCTGGGCGGTTCATTGGTGTGACATTACAAGGCCACAATGCAGGGCAGAAGCATCCTGAGCTCAGTGTCAATATGAGTCGCAACAAAAAAAAAAGAGCATCGGAAGTCACCCCAGGTTGGCCGACATCACGCTTTGAAGTCCAGGTCTTTCTTTGACTATTCAATCCCGCAAGTATTTTTCCAGAACCGTAACAATACTTTCAACTCATAACGTGTCTGAAATCACCTTTCCTATTGAAATAAATACAAATGCCGTTAATCCGTTCTTAACAAAGAGAATATCCGAAGAAGTAGTCATTATATGGCTTGTATACTAAATAACTTCCTGTCAGCTCCCTTGGTTCTTTAAGAGTCCTCTGACTATGCCCTGAGTCACCTGATGTTGGCCTTGGGCTTTCAGCCACATGGTACTCGAGGTCAGCCGAGGGGGTTTGTACACTCCAGATGCCAGAGCTCCATCAGACACAATAGCCCGCTGTAAGTGTGTGGAGCAGCTTTTACAGCACTATATTTAGTATGTGGGACGGCCCGTAGAGGAAAAACTGCCACTTGTAAAAACACACTGCTCTTAAAACCGCTGAAACTTGTAGATTTACTTGTAACAGTGAGTTCAGGAAATGGCACACATGTTCATTCTTGTGAATGATATTCTGCATTTCGGCAATCTTACTTCAAGTATGAAATATTTGACTAATAACTAGAATCCCTACTGCAGTAGCTATAGCCATGGTTGGTGGTCTTTTTCAATGATGCCGCCGGTGAAATATTTTTCTAGCCAAGTGCCCTCTTCCCAGCACAAAAAAAAAAAAAAGAAAAAGAAAAGTGAGCATTGTGCAATCTATGTTTGGTTTCTTAAACTTTGGAACTAAATATGTAGCCGTATCTCTATCGGTGTATCGTCTTTAGCGAGTGAAGAAGATATATCGCGTCGGATCATCTACTGAATTTTTGTCTCATCTGCCGGAAGATTTGAGTTAAATGTGGATCGTAAAGACATACCATACAAAAAAGTCACTATAATACAGCTTAGCAATATGTTGCTTTATCTTCTAATTGATTTGCGCTTAATTTGAAAATAAAAATGTACTGCTCTTGACTTAAAAAGTGTTCCCTTCCAATTTTAAGTGCTTTGTGTTTTTGTAGTTTTTTACAAAAATATGTAGCACACTATGTTACTGTCACATGCTGATAATACTGGCGATGTAGTGTTTGCGACATGCGACGGCCGCTACCCCGAGGGCAACTTCACCTCTAAAGAGAGAAACTCCCATGTCTGCTGACTACCATCAGGGGACGGAAACAGGAAATTTTACGCCCAAAAAGAGACACATGACTGTTCAGCCTCAGTACTATACTTAAGAGATCCCTGGGAATGGTGAAAAAAGGTTGACAAATGGAGGAACAATGTCCGCCAGGGGTCAAATTCACTTATTAACTGTGAAAAAGCAGGGAACGCTGTTTTGAGAAGCATTATATTAGATTTGCTGATACCTTGTAAAAATCTCACGTATATCTTGAAGTACTCTTACGTACCCACTATTTGAGAACCACCAAGATGTAGAACTTTGTTAGAATCCAGTAACAATGCCGTCATACTTTCTGAATGTACATTACTGATCAAAATATTTGACACACAATCAAATGAGAAATAGTGTCTCAAGGCTTTTTTTCAGTTAAGTCCTTTTAGCGTGACTTATCGGCGAGCAAAAGGAGGACGGAGGGACACATTAGGCTTTTGTTCGGCGGTGCCTGCAGGGGGGGCCGAAAGAGACAGCGTCGCTCACTCCACGCTCGGCCGAGATAAGCGGGAGCTGAGCAAAAAGGAGCAGGATGAAGTTTTCCAAGCCCTTCAGTGTCCCGGCGCATTCCAGCTGCTTTGTGGCGCAGAAAGCCGAGCGTTAGCTAAGCCGGTCGCGCCCACGCATCTCACGCATGCTTTCCCGCTAAGCCGTCGCTCAAGAGGGCCCGTCCGCTCCTGACACATCGCATGTCAGCGGCGACAGCCTTACAACTTTGGCAAAAAAAAAAATGCCGCAGCTGTGACGCGGAATATAAGTAAGTGAAACTGAATGCGTGACTCAGCGCTGACTGGGCCTGCACAGGAGAAAGACGTGCGAGTGGTCACTTACAAAACATCTTGGCTAAAATTACCAGCGCACATGTTACCGCATGTTGATAGAACAGTGCAAGCTCCGCTTCCAAGGTCTTGAAGTTAAAAGCAGACATGATGACAAGCTCCATTTTTATCAATTGAAAAGAAAAAAGGAGCTAGCGTTGTGGAAGAAATTGTTTTAACTGTTTTTTTCCCCATCAAAAAGCTCATTTGAATATTTGTAAACATTCGGAAGAAGAACAAAACCAGCAACAATAAAATGCCTGATGGTTAATCAAAATTCGGACAATTTATTTTATTCATCTGAGTGAGTTGCATGAATGATTGATGGAGTCATGCTTCACAATTATTATTTGCAAAACCCCTTAGGAAAGAGAAAACATTTTGTGCCTCTTACTTAATGCAGTGACTATTAAAAAGAACATTATCGATATACATGTTAAAAGATGCATCTAAAATTATAGACTTTTGTATATAATTTTGTATATCAACAAAAAAAAAATGAATATACCAGTAACATCAGGACTACTGAAAAAAAAAGTCAGGAAAAGCTGACTAGAACAATTAAACTCTTTGGTTAATCATAAGGTTGTAAATCACCATTTAGCATTCTTTTAACCCTTGCAATCCCATTGGGACAATGCGCCCCAGAGCTTTAAAAAAAAAAAAAAAATGGCAGTGGGACAATTTCTGTACAATTTTCTTGTACAATTTCTCATTAATTAACCATCTAGTACTGCGGAAATATAAACAAGTAATGAATGCCATCAATTATATTTTGGGGAAAAAAAAACAGCAGGGAAAGGGTTAAATGTGAAGTTAAATGAACAAAGCCCCTTCAGATATTAGAAGAGGGTGTGCGCACATTTGCAACCACTTTATCCCATGTATTTTTTCCGATGGTTGTACAGGTCATAGGTCACAATGGTGGAGTTGTTGGACCTATAAGGGGCAACTTGCTAACTGGAACGTCACATGCGGGCCGGCCTGCTATTTCCATTTAAAAGCAGCAGCATGTGGTCAAAAGTTCACATGTCTCCCCCCCCCCCTTCTAAACTAAAGACCACTCTCGTGATTAAACTGGATTCTTAACTCCCCTCCCCAAAAAAAATCTCCAAAATATAACAGGAAGAATCTGATTTGATGAACTTTCAAGCATCAGCACAAGTTGCAACCCCTTCCGCATTTTTTCCCCCCGTTCTTTGTCTTGACCACTCGCACATGGTCTCGGGTGGGGTGCAGGGTTGGAGGGGGCAGAAAGGAGACACTGCAATGTGGGGTCGTAATCCGCAATCCACACCCAGAGGCACTCTTAAAGAAAAAAAAAAAAAAACCCATCTGGGCCTGGAACGTCAGAAGGCTCTCTGTGTGCGGACAGGCCTTGGGGGGAAGTCACCAAAGGGTGGGGGAGCGCATTCGCAAAGTTGAAAAGTTTGCTGAGAAGGGGCTGCGCGGACCGTCTTTAGTGCCGACACATCCTGCTCACGGGATAGACTGCGTCGGCCTCTCTCAGGTGTGACTTTTCACACCCACTTTTTTTTTTTTTTTTTTTTGCACGGGGTGGAGGTGACTGGGGGCACAATGGCCTCGCCGACATTCCCACTCTCCTGCCGGGAGCGCTCGTTTGTCTCCCGCATTCCTTTGCCCATTCATCTCTTTCTCCTTACACGGGGAGGAGGGGGTCTTAAAAACTGCCTCCCACACATACACACACACACACACAAAATCCCCCCCTTCCACCTTTTTTTTTTCCTTGCTTGGTTAGTGAAGCAGCAAAGAGGGAGGAGGACGAAAAGAAAAAGGGAGATGGATTCTTGCTGGGGTTGTCTCTCAATGTGCATCGGGGGTGAACTGTGGCTTATTTTTAATGATGGGTTCAAACGAGAGAGGAAAAAAAAAAAAGAAGGCTGGGTTCACACGCACATATGCGCACACATTACTGTAACCGAAGTCTGGGACTTTCACAGAGAGGTCTTTAATTTTCCCTCCTTGCCCTCCCACACTGCAACGGCTCCAAACCACCCACTTATATCCAGCAAAAAGACTGACTCCAGATCAGCCGAGTCCAACAGACGAGCAACTTGGTCACCAGAGCAAAGTCCAAAAAGTTGGAAAAGTTGGTATTGTACGGGTTTCAAGTGCTAAAAAAGATACATGTACTTGGAATATTTTTTAACACTGCTGACAAGGCTTGCTGCTGTTTACATGTACACATACACACATCTTCATTCACGTATAGCTGCAAGCTACAAAAGTGGTCTTCAAAGTTCCTTGGTATAAAAAGCTTGATAATCACTGATATCCTCCTAAGACTCTGCCTATGCATTTGTGTGCACTGTTGTGTCCATTGTGTCTCAGTAAGAGAGCAAAAATCTTTTCCGAATACATCGTTGGAACGGCTGGATTGTCCTCTACTGGGCACACTAAGATAAGATAAGATATAGAGCAAAAACAAATGTTCACTACAGTGGACACAAATGAATAGGCTGGGTTCTCAAGAGGACATTGATTATTTAACTGATACGTTTGCCCCGATCGGCCCACAGTCCAAAAAAATAAAAAGTACAGTAAATGTCTTTATTGTCACACTTTCTGTTCTGCAATTTATAGTCCAGTGAGGTTTATCTGTCTTTTTTTTTTACTTGCAAGAAGAGGGTAATCTCCCTGCTAAACAAAGGGACATAGAAGACACTCTCAAAGTTTTGACTTTACTCGCCACACGTAAACACGATCAGGCGTGTTACAGTTGTGTTTGTGCAGTATTCTAACAATCTGATTTTTATCGGGGTTATGTTGACAATGCGTTGGTGCTACTCTTGGTTCTAAACGTGCAGGCATGTTCATTCTGTGTTGAAGGCATGATGTTGCTGCATCCAGGCAGTTTGAAAGAACGTTTTAAATGAAAACAAAAACGTAAAAAAACGTCCATCTTTCTGCTTAAATATCTGATGTTACGGCCTGTGGCTTATAGTCTGGTGCGGCTAACACGTAACACAATTTTCTGTTGTATTTTTATTGGCGCGGCTTATACAGATAATCCTGTATTTGATTATATTACTCGACGTAAAAAAAAAAATCACAAATACTAGCACACATATATGGGAAGTCCCTTCCAGATGTCGCTCCTGCTCCAATATCGATACTGGTTGTTACTTATATTGGTCTAAACAATATATTGGTCTCTACAAACAAGTCTGCTGTCTGCATTCATATTTAATGTTATTATTTTTAAGCATGTCTACTGTCCGCTTCGCTGCCATAAAACCAGACTTCCCCCATTTCGGGGCTAATAAAGACATATTGTAATCAGCATAACACTTATGTGTTGTTTAAACATCGGGGGGCTTTTTGAGTTTAGCTTGCAGGAGCCACGAGGATCATCTAGCATCTAGACAGAGGAAATCCTTTGCTTTTCTTTGCCAAAACATAGAGAGAGAGAGAGGATCCAATAGCCAATGGGACATCTTGGGCCTTATTTTTTTTTTTCCCTTTGGCAGGAAAGCACCCTAGCAAGAAATGCAAGCAGCGAGCAACCGTTCTTTTGTGTCAGCTCCCTCCGCCTCCAATCTGACAAGAGGGAGAGAGAGCAAGGGCGGGAGGGAGAAGAATGAGTGACGTTGCGCTTCCTGTGTCAAAAAACATCCAAACATCAGCCCCTTCCTCTCCTAATGGCTGTCATCAAAGTGCCGCAGGACATCCTATTCCTAATTCGGGCAATGTGAAACTTGAAAATGCCCAAATTACGCTGACATTTTGGATTAGCTTTATCTTTATACTTATCAACCTAAAATCTAAAAAAGGTGAGTGTACTACAACTACAGTGACTCAGTAAAATGTTGTAAATTTTACAAATTTTCTAGAGGAAATAGACTATATGACCATTTGTTTTGTTGTATTTTTCTGTCTGCATTTATTGTTCCGCTGTTTTTATTCAAATGAAGTTCATCGCTGAGCAGGGCCTAAACCATGATTATCGATGCCTACTTTGAGCACGTCAATGGCGATTTCCATTTTATGTTAGCATTAAGCTAGAAGGCTATCAGAATCAGGCTATCAGGCTATCCATAAAGTAACTTTGTTTGAAATACACAAAACATATTTGTTTTCTCTTCAGTTAGAAAGTAAGATTGATCCGGTATTGACATTAAAAAGCTTGAAGCCTCTTTTTTTTTAAAAGTGGTGTTTATTATAATTTAAATGTTTTGTTTCCCCCAGTTCTTTAGGTTCCTCTTAGAGTTTGTTGTTACAGTTGCAGAATAGGCAGCAAGATGCACCTGTTTTACGTAAACGTCATTTCCATGTCCTATAATTGAAAAAAAAAAAAAAAAACTATATACTGATCAGCATAATTTGAGCCAAAGTTTCTGTGTACAAATTCGCTTTTACGCCAGGCTGGCCAGTAGTGACTACATTTGAGGCTATAGTGACATCTAGTGGAAGAATCGATCATTGCAGGGTGTCTAACCTGCATCTGCATCTGGGTCACAATAATACACTGAAGTTTACTTAGATCCTGAAATCACAACAAAGCATCATAATAGTTCGAGGATGTTGAATCTGAATCTGGCAGTAACGGAACAAAAGAACTGAAGTGTGATTTTGTGATTAAGGCCATTGCAAGTTCTCACTGGCTTGCATTCTCAGACTGCCGTGACAGGATGAAGTAATTACTGAGACACACACACATACACACACACATACACACACACACACACCAGCATGAATGGAGATTTATCTCAACGAGCATCCAGTTTGGGCTTGATGCCCGCAGTTAGAAACACAAACTTGAATGCAGGTGTTTTTTGTTTTTTTTTCACTGACATGACACTAAATCCACCAAAAGCCATTCGGTTGATGCTTATGACAAAAAAACAAAACGAACTCCAATATTATCTAGCTTGAAAAGCCATGAACTGCAAACTCATTACCATTTTTCGTCTATGTCAGCAATTTATACTGAAATTATGAAACAGTTTGGGAAATTGCGATAGAAGAACGTAAAGGTAGCGCATACTTTTAGGCACTTCTCCATATTAGCATTGTTGCATGTTCCTGTGGTTCTCCACGTCTCCACCTGGTCCTTTTTCCGCCTTCAAGCATCAAAGCCCGCAGAATGACAACATTAAGCAGGTGTGAGTGGAAGTGAGCTGTTTAATTCTCACTTTGAATAATAATTCCACCTGGGAGGCGGGCGGCTTTGATGGGCTGACACACAGGTGCCGCTCACATGTTCAGACGCCGCTGAGATCCAGTCCCTGTAATTAAAGTCAGGGGAGGAAATTGGACGGCAACGGAGGGAAGGACAGAGACGTATTCCCGCACTGCGTCACTGGACGCCTTTTGATGTGAATGACTGCAGGTATTTGCTCTGCTTGTGTCTGTCCACAGCACGACATCCTGGCAGGACACCAAAGTCTTATCTTGAGTCAGGTTATGCGAGACGGGACTTGTGCTGTGGCTCCGGCATTGCTTTTTGCAGGTTTCATTAACATATTCCAAGAATAAAGGCATCATTTCTCCTGTGAACTTCAAATTGAGAGAAGAACCCCTCTGAGTCAAGTCAGTGGCCTTTATATGATGCTGAGCCAAGAAGTGTGTGACGCACAAGCACTCTTCCTGGCACCTGTCACAGACACGCACATACACATGCACGCACACTAAAATAGCAGGCGGCTGGAGGCGGCTCAACAATTCCCAGCAATCGCGCAGCAAGCACAAGTAGGTTAATCTATGGATTTTTGGCAACGATAACGGCTATTAATAGACAGCTGTGTTAAACTAATAGTGATTTAATGGCTTTGCTTTGATTGTTCCATTTAGATGCATTGATTGTTGGAATCAAATGAGTCAATAATTGATATCTTAGTTCTAACTACGTTCAAGTTTTACGACAGTATAAGTTATGCTATAAGACTATGTCCAGTTTAAGGATGAATAAGCACAATAAAACAGGGATGGGCTCTGCGTTGACAACATCCGTTAAGTTGAAAGCGTTGCAAAAACACATCCGTAATCGTTTACAAAGTTAAAGCTTTGCATGTTTAACTGCTACGTCAGTGATTTTTAAAATATCACCTCTAGAGAACTAGGCCGATGGAACTAGTCATTTTTAATGCGATGATATTAATTAAATTGTTTAACAGACTCGCTAGCAACCACGTCTAAATTTTTTAATCTTTTACTTTGAAGGTCATCTCACACCGCTTCCTGCTTTGTTCGCTTCAAGCGCCACCCAGCCGGCGACAAGCAACATAAACAAGCAGAACACAGCGACTCGATCGTTGTATTTCTTTCTTTTTTTACTTACAATAGCGGAGCCAGTCGTCACACATGCCGTAGAAACAATGGAAGAACGCCATGGTGGCTTCGTGGTGCCACTGTCAGCGGTTAACGGGGAGGGGAAAAAAAGTCTTGGGAGTGTGACGGGGTTGTGGGCTCATGTGTCGGGACTCGGGACGCCCCCCCTACATCCCGATCCCCCGCCTACCCCACCCCCATCTAATTTCCATAACATGACGATTTTTATGTATTTATTTCAATTTGAATGCATGGCCATTTATATTTAAAAAAATGTTGAAAATATGAAACTTATTTCCTGTCATTTAAGGAGGGACAATGTCGATAAGTTTAATTGCTGTGATGTTTGTAAGGTGGACTTTTGGAGGGCAAATTGTTCGGGGTGCCTGGATTTAAAAAAATGAACAAAAATGTTGAGAATGAGGGGGGAAAACAAGTATAACTTACTGTGCTATGCTTCACTCTGGCCCCTGAGGGGCGCTGTTGCCCAAATTATGGCGTCAAAATACACAAAGCACTACTATGCAATGATTGGGAATTTTATCAACTAAAGAAAAAGTTGCTTAAGACACTTTTTTTGTCGTTGTTGTCACAGTTGTATGTTAAGTGCTCAGATAAGAAGCTTAATCAAGAACTTCATTTATTATTTTTCCATGTTAAAATACTTCCATTATGCTTGGAGGTTAACTGCTGAACGAATGGAAACCGCATAATATTTTTATATATTTCAATTTTTTTCCACGTAATTCTCAATGCAAATGTATCCATATTCTAACTTTGAGCAATTGCCCCTTGCCAGTATGTATTTTAAGATCCTTTTGTCCGAACAAGGTGCATAAAAGTTGTCCAAAAAAAAAAAAAAATTCTAAAACTGAGCTTAAAATGTGTGTTTTTTTTTTATAAACTATAAGTATACACGTTTTTTGTAATCATCCTATTTTGCCAATTGCAACAATACTTTTGTTAACGCATAACGTTGTGTAGTAATGTATTAAATCTTTGTAATTATTTCACATTCCTTTTTTATTTTTGCAAATTCTCATTGTTGGTTGATTTTTTTTTTTATTTTAAGATAGCCAATCATTTTTATTATTTTTTTTTTTAAACATTGCAGTATTGTGCCATGCAAGCAAAGCACATAAGTACGCTGACACTCTCACACATGCAAGCCTGCTCATGAATATATTTCCCATGTATGTATGTATGTGTGTGTGTATGTGTGCGTGTATATATATATATATATATATATATATATATATATATATATATATATATATATATATATATATTTTGTATGACGTTCCTGTATAGAAGATTCAAGCTTTCTGGGGGGGGGGGACACCGCCGCCTCCACTTTCAGCATATTCTTATGTATAATATTTTATGCATTTGCTACTCATGCACACGTGGGAAAAGATTACATCAACATTCTCACTTTTTGCCATGTGCATGCAACTGCCAGCTGGAGTTAATATTGATGACCTTTTCAATGCCCGCAGTTGAAAAGAATCAGGCTTTGATGGATGCTCTTTGAACGCAAAATGACTGCGCCACAAGAACAAGAGGCAAATGGACAAAAGTATAGGGACAGCAGTTGGACAGAATGCTCACATTTCTAAAATCACAACTCCTATTTCTAAAATGTTTCTCAAAGGTCTGCATGATGCAATAAATAAAAGTGAACAAAGATGTTTGATTGACGGAAAGAAATTTGCAGACAATTACCATCATGGCTGACCAGTTTCTTCTGCACTGAAGCATAAGTGCGATTAATTTTAACAGGCTCACCGAAATGCATCTAAAAAAAAAACTATTTTTACGCATTATTGTCTTAAACAGTAGTTGGGGATATGTGAAGGCAATTCTTGGGGTGCATGGGATTTTCACCGTTTTTTTTTCCGTGTATGCAAATCTAGTTGAATCCTTTTTACTGCCGTGCCAGGAACAAAACATTTTTGTTTTCAAATTAAGAGCAAATTAATTGGAGCATGAAACAACTTCTTGCTGGATTGTGTTATGACTCCTTTGCAAAATGTTCCATGCCAGTGTTTGTTAAATATTATATGACAGATACGTACTGTCATTTTCTCATTGGATGATGTTACTCGAGCCATCGTCTGGAGTTGTTAAATAAAATATACCTAGAGATACCACACAAATGTAGATCCGAGGTGAACAAACGAATGAATGAATGAATGAAGGTATTTAGCTGAAAATGATTATTTACTAGGCGAAGATCATTAAAAAATTATTCAGTTCACTGTTGATATGCTATGTTCCAATTTCTAAGCAATTTATATCAGGACATGGCGCAAAAAAAAACAAGTGTTTTTGAAAAAGAAAGTACAATTTTATGAAATAAATCCAGATTTTTTTTATTCAAGAAAATAATATATTTAAAGTTTTTTTATGGTTGCAATTTGATCCAAAAATAATAATTAACATTTAATTGAATTATAATTGTATTGTTTTGTATTGTATTGTTATCGACAGTCTTTTAATATAATCAAGAGATATTACTTTCCCCCATTCTTCAGACAGTACTTTCTGCAAATTAACTTTCCTTGTAATTTCTGATTGAAAAATGTGACTAATTGTTTTGTTGACATTGCCCTTATCACATTTCCATCTAGAGAAGTCATAATGCAACTGCAGCTACTACTGTAGCTTCTATTCTATGTGCATTATAATGCGGTGCGTTTTGTATATGAAAACTGTTTTTAAAATAGGCCAATCATTAAAGGTGAGCCTCATAGTGTGAAAATACGGTATTTTTCAAATCTAAATAGGCCCTTCAAAATATTTTCAAGAAAATCCAAGAACAGATATTGACCTCCAGCGTATGATTCAAATTAAGATTGCGCGACGCTTTTGTATGGAGTATGTTTATCGATTGCATTGAAGCAAATGTGAAACAACTTAATTGCCAGCTCTGAATAGATTCCCGCTCTAACATTTCAACGGGGGTTAGCAGAATACTCCCTTTTGAACGGCCAAGAAAAAAAAAAAGAAGGGAATGCCCATGTGACTCATCTGACAGCAGTGAGAGGGACGCTGGCCTCATTCAGCATCAATACTGCATGCACGCAGCCGTGCAAGACCATAGGAGACGCAAGAGGGCTAAATTAAGACCAGTGCTGGAGTGCTGAGGGGAAGAAAACAACTTAGCACTTATCACAATGTTTCCTTCAAAAAATGTGGCATCATGTGGAGAGTGAACGTTTTACCAGTCTGCTCAGCACTGGAAAAGAAAATCGATCTTAATGGGCATATGAGAGGATAAATAGTTCAGATCATAAAGTATTTCAATCAGAGGTGTCTGAACTTTTTCCTTTGAGGGCCGCATTAATCAAGCACACCAAAATTGCATATTGTTAATACTGCATCCAACAGAGTTTCCTTTGAAAATTTGCTTCATAAATATTTTTGTAAGGCAAATAGCTTGGGACTTTAAATGTTTTTTTTGGGTGTGAATGAGCCTATAAATCACCAGGAAAAAAAAAAAAAAAAAAAAAAAAATATATATATATATATATATATATATATATATATAAAAACCAACAAGAACCAAATTTGTCTCTATGGAACAAGAACAGGAGGAATCTTTTGTAAGCTCATCAAATTTTCAATCACATTATTTGATATTTTCACACGTTGTACCTAAAAGTGGGCTTGCTTAAATTATCTTTAGTCATTACAGTGTTTTAAAGTGAGACATTGATGACTATTTTTTCTTGTAAATATTTGGTTTGCAGTTTTGCATAATTATAAAAGCTTGAAAGCAAGGGTGTCCAAACTATGGCCTGAGGGGCATTTGCGGCCAACCAATGTATTTTTTTGACTTCCCAGCGACAAAATTACTCAAATTCACATCTGAACTTGTCAACAAGGCCACTTTGAAAAAAATGTTTGTGTCAGTGTTGAGGAGTGTGATAAAAAGAATAAGTTGACAAAAAATAGTGCTACTGGTGGTTTATCTTTTAGCTTTTTTAGATGTTCAAAGAAAAAATTATAACTAAAATAATAATTTGTTTTTAATTATTTCATATGGTCCAAATATAAATATTCAACCTAAAGTGGCCTCTTTTTGATCATAGACGAAATCTGTATCAAAAACAACTTAATAACTTAATAAGAAATATTTTTCAACAAAAAAAATCAATATAAAGTGTCAGACCTGTTCTAAAACATATATATTATAAAGAAATATTTGTCTACAGAATAATATTAAAAATAAAGTGGATTGTTTTGGGATTACAGTAGAGATCTCTTCACAAAAATAAATCAACAACTTAATTATTAATAAATATTTGTCCACCCATAAAATACAGCAATCAAAATAAAGTGTCAGACCTGTTCTCCAAAAGATGAATATTCACCTTAAAGTGTTCTCTTTTGGGATCGTAGTAGAGATGTGTTCACAAAAATAAATCATTAAATCAGTAACTAGTTCTAGTATGGGGGAGAATCTGGCTTTTTACAAAAATGAAACCGAATAACCCACTGAACATAAAATGTGTTTTATGAACAAATATTTTCCTGAAACAATTCAATAATTATTTTTAAAGGATTTTTGCATGTTTGTTTGTTTTATCTAAAATCTCAAGTACCCCTGAAGTTCCTTCAAGCACCCTATATGAGATCCACTGTTCCAGAGCATATAAAACTTATTAAAAGGAAATGTTATTTTTCGGATATGCTGTGGGCCACTTAAGCACAGACAGAGGGCCTCAAATGGCCCCGGGCCACAGTTTGGACACCAGATTTCGAGTATGTGAAGTCCTCGGAAAAATGTCTCAGGGGTCCCCGAACCCCTAAAGGTTCTTGAAGCCCAAATTCAAGCCATCTGAGGATGAACTGAAGTATGCCAAGTAAGCTTTTGATTTTGCGGACAATATCCACATAGCTTCTCTGTACATGCATGAATGTTTAACACAGCATGGATTATACATGCTCACTCGAGAGAGTCAAAGACCGACCTGTGCTGCTCTGGATGGTTCTGACAGTGGTGGTGGTGCGCGGGGGCGATCCCGCCTTCCGGCCGGCCCCCCCACCTCCTCCTCCTCCTCCTCCTCCTCCTCCCGCCGCCGCTTCCTCCTCTTCCTCCTGCGAGCATCCCTTCTCGATGGCTCGCACGTAGCTGTGGCTGCGCATGCGGAAGCAGCCGGGAACGGGTAGGTCCAGCGCGTCCACCGCCTGCGACTCGATCTCGCTGAAAACCGCCTCGCACACCGCCTCGATCTGCCCGTTCACCTCCACCTCGCTCACCTACGGGCGACAAGCACGTCCCGTTGCAGAAGCAATAAAAGAATATGACTTGTTTAGTGGCAAATCTTCAGCATACGCAAACAATAATAAAGTGGATATTGTCATGAAGATTTCGGCCGGTGATCTAGTTATTAAAAGGGATGCACTGCCCACAATCACCGTGCTCGGAAAAATCATCATCCAAGCTACGGTTTTGCATCCCTTTCCCTTACAGATGACCAGTGGCTAGTTTATTTGACCTTGAATATAAAAAGTTTCATAACAGCTAGCCAAATAGCGGATTTGGCTGAGATGAGCTGCACGCCGAGTGACATGGCGGAAGTGAGGCTCGCACGAGAACCAGATATTAAAGTGAGCAAAAAATGAAATCGAAAGAACATTAAATTATATATACTAGGAAATTAT